>NW_009722084.1:13476-42632 GCF_000703405.1 Apaloderma vittatum | reverse complement strand
GTGTTACTGCAGTTTACTTATCAGGGGGCCTATTTCTCTCAGCCCAGTTTAATAACCATTATATCCCAGCTGCCAAGCGAGGAGTTCAGTGCAGAGGCAAAGCCCATGAACTACTTCCCTGCTTAAAACACCACCCCCCCAGAGAGTTGAAGTCTGTGTCTAATAAAGGCACCAACCTCACCGGGTGGTGGATCCAACCGAGGGAACGGTGTCCTCATACGGACAGGATGATGCAAGAGGATTTCTTCGCAGACCAGTTGTCAGCAGCAGTTTCCCATCACCAACTCCAAACAACAGCGTTTTCATTTAAAAACAAGCTGTGTACACTTGGTACAGAAGCAGCAGCATTGATTTCTAATTATAAATCCTATAGAAAGTTTTCAGCTTGCAACAGTCAGTTTGCCTCTCAGTGGAGCCAATAAAAGTTAAGAGTTGATCCCTGGTTACTGTCATTACAACAATAATAAAACAGAGTAATTGTAAAGTGAATCAGGGAACCTGCCAGATTGGCGAGCAGTCATAATAGAAGAAATTATCCGGGAGCTCAAGCCCAGTGTCTCTGGCTGCATCAAGCTTGAGCCCGTTCTGGACAAACTGCTGTGCTAATATGTCCTAACGGAGGACATATCAGAGCAAGGACCAAATGCTCAGTACATGAGCCAACAAGGTGATTTTGGAACCCCTTCTGAGATGGCTCCTCTTCCTAAAAGACAAAATGACAACCAAAAAATAAAAAAAAAAATTCTCCTTATATTAGCATAGAGCTTAAAAGCAAGAACTAGAGATGCAGAGACAGATGTATATTTGTCAACACAACGATTATTTCCCACTACATAGATTAACTGGTACACGAAGACCCAAAATCCACAAGCCATTACCGTTTCCACGTTGTTAAGATTAAACAATAACCAGGTAATTATAATCAGGGTAACCTGAAGCAAAGCAACAGGTAGCATCACAGCAGACTCTGCAAAAGCTTGTTAGTGGCAATGCTGGTATAGAGGGAAACCAGCAAAGGCTTCTAAGGGAGAGGAAAGCGTATGTCAACACCGGCAGTGGTGTGTTCTGAGGTGAGTTCTCACACCTGTAGCTCTGGGGGCAGACATGAAGGGCTGACAAGGAGATGTTTTTTTTTTCCAATACGGTCATCTTGAGTCATAGTGAGGCAGATCCTGACGCAGTCAGTTGTCTTTCATGTTCCGCAAGGACAGGGTGTATGCGCCACAGTGGAGGTCCCTTGTCCTCAGCTGCCCTGCCCAATCCCCATAAGTCTTCAGGAGGCTCACACAGTCCTGTAGATATCCTCAGAAAAAAGATGCAAGTGAAGAGCAGGTCTCAGAGCTGCGGCTCTGGGCTCGTGCAGCACTCACAGGGGTGAGCAGCCAGCTGGTGTTGAATGAACGCAGGTTCATCCCCCTGAAGGGGGGAGGAAAATGAACCATAAACTACAGCGAAAAGAAGTTTGCATTTACCTCAGAGAGCTGTCCTTGAGCCAAGAACAGGAGGAAAACTCCAAGACAGGTTGAACATCACACCCTGATGAGATAGCATGGGGTAACCACATGCCGATAAGCTGCTCCTGTTGATATGAAGCGACCAAAAGCATGAAATAGGGTTTTCGGCACATGGGCGGACTCAGGAAGATGCTGGGGCTCAGGTCTGGGTTTGAGTTTCACTGAGACAGGAGTGGAGCATCATGTCATAGGTGAGAAATCATTGCTTTATTACCTCCACGGCACTAGTGTGCAATCAGCTCTGCAGGAAGCCGACCGGGAGGGCTGCAAACCCTGGGCAGCCTCAAGGCGCTCTGCAAACCTCCAATAACGACACCTCCCCACACCACTGCAAAGCAGCCACAGGAATTAACCCCCATTTCCACACCTCTGGTTGCCAAGAGAAACGCTTTTTATAATCGTGCTGGTTGTGAAGTTACAGCCCCTTGGTTTACTTGCTCTTTTAACATTAAAGAAAGCAGAGTACGGGTGGTGAGATTTCCTCACGCGCAGCAAAGGCTGGAAATTTGTGACTAAATACTAGGGGGATTTGCAATCGAGCTTTGAACTGTGCAACAAGGAGCCACTGGTGACAATTGTGCACTCGCTATTTTTAGCCGGGCAGAATGAATGCTGAACCCCTGAGGAACAGCAGAACCACCAAACCCACCAGACTTATTTTTCAGAAAACTCATCTGAGGCAAAACCAAGAACTTTGCCTTTTGCCCCTGCTGTCCGCTTTTCTGCAGATTTTCTGCACCGGGTTTCTGATTGTTGTAGGACACAAACAAAGAACTAGAATTGTAGAAATCAGTGCTTCTGGGTAACTATATATGAATGTGTGCAAATCTGCCTATACACACACACAGAGAGATGTGCATAAATATTTCAAGGTCCAGATTTAATCAAAGTGCAGTCATTTTTCTTAGTTAACCGCTTTGAGGATTGATGATTTTGCATCTGCGCAGCAATGGGCAGGGAAGACAACCTTAGATAAGACACCAGGCAGCTCAGAACTGATGTCCTGCCCTTATCAGGTCGGTGGGAGGAAGAGCAGCGGGCAGCTCTTGCTGCACCATTTCCAAATTGCCGGCTGTGCAACCTGAGCACCTTTCCTCCACTGCGGTGTTGAGCCAGAAGCGTTTGGTGTTTCTGAGGTTTCTCAGAGGTCGTTGGTTTAGCAGAGGGTGTACAAGTCCCGGTGCTCCCTATTTGCTGTAGGCAAGCCCACGTTTTGGGCTATAAAGCCTGAGAGTTCAAGGTGTTGTTCAGGGGCTGATCATCTGCAGCACAAGGGGAGACTCTGGGGGGACTCAGAGCTTTTCCATCCTTCTTTACTGACCACACCAATGGCTCAAAGAGGCTCATCTCTTCACCTGGCTCTGCAATTCAGCCAGCGTGGATGTCCTGTCTTCTTACTGTTAGCAGATATTAATACCACAGACCTTACACATGTGCACAGGTCGTCTGCTGCAAAATGCTCCTTTCTGCATATTCTGCAGGAATCATCTCTTTTGTGTGTAAGACGACATTCACCTACTGGATCTACAGCAGAAGTCAGCAGAGAAGGAACAGTTCTCTGCTTGTGCTCCCCAGGCAGGAACAACTGGAGAGTTAGAAGGAAAAAAAAGGGACAGAGACAAGGTTGTGGCTTACGGCAAGGTGTAAGAGCTACCAGAGTATTCTCTCAGGGTTCCATCTCTGTTGAGATGGCCAGGACTGATACCAGATTGCTGCACCTCCAGCCTGGAGGACAGACCATCCTTGGCATAGAGCTGTGTTTCTCAGCATTAAGTAAGCTGGCAAGAGCTCCAGCAACATCCATTTGCAACATTCACGCTGTTCCTGGTAAATGAACCCAAAAGAGCAAAATTTGCAAAGTTACACTGAGGGGTTGAAATGAGGTTGAAAAAAAAACCACAGGAGAAGGGAACTGCATCATGCCCGCATGCCTCTCTTCCTCCAAGTACCACAGCAGCTACTGGTGGCTTGGTCTAACGCTTTCCTTTTCCCGCAGTTCGACATGCAGAGGATAACGCTGGAAGAGCTGAAACACATCCTCTACCACGCCTTCCGGGACCACTTAACAATGAAGGACATCGAGAACATCATTATCAATGAAGAGGAGAGTTTAAATGAAAACTCTGGCAACTGCCAAACAGAGTTTGAAGGTGAGAGAGAAGGTTTCTGTGTTTCTGTACAGCTATTCTGTCTGCTTCATCTGTAAAACTCACTCTGGGCAAGACCGCATGGAGTTGGTATGGGGATATTCTGGATTAAGTAGCAATGACACACTCAGAAAGCTCAAGTGCTGCCGTGAGCATTCTTCCATATGGTCTAAGTCCTGTTTCAGACAGGAGGACAAACTAGTGAGTGCTTTGCCTTAAGTCCCTGCTTTCTCTCATGGGATTCAGGCAGGGGGATGTGCAGCCCGTGCTGAGGTGGGTGTCTAAGACCGACTGCATTTCCCTGCAGAAATATGCATATGTCCCTCAGTTTATCATGGGAAGACTTTAATGGCGCTGGCTCCTGCCCTAGCAAGCTGTGTGAGGCTCCGCTAGCTTTCTGTTGTTTTTCTCTCCCAGCTGGGGAGAGCCCCCTCTCGGTGCTCTAACACCAGCAACGAGCAGAGACAGTGCATCTGCCCCCCACTGCCCTGCACAACCCTCGCTCGGGGCTGTTGGGACCACTGGTGTGGAGCTGCAATAGCTACTCAGGTACACCCCAGGACAGCTCATCTCAACACGTGTGAGAGCATCTGCAAGACCAAGGTCTAAGCAGCCCTCAGAGGTAGCTGAGAAAGGGAAACATCTGCGTCGGCACCTGTTGCTTAACACAGTGTCCTCTCAGCAGCTCCACCAGAGCACGAAGTGGTCAGCAACCGGGATCAGACACAGATCAGCCACACTGGCAAGAACATTCCTCAAGAACGTTCACCTCAGGAGAAGGATTTTCTTGGCCAGAAGAACTTGTGCTGCTCCAAAGCATCATTGGTTGGAACAACTAAACACGTGCAAATCATCTCAAGTGCAGAAAAGTCCAGGGGGGTACCTGTAGAGGGGTTTATGCACATCACCCCAGGACTGTTACTGTGCTTTCCCACTCACAGCAATGCTATTTTATATAGTCCGTTTTTGGAGAAATTCTAATATTCTGAGGGGTCAGGCAGCCTCTGAGAGGGCACAAGACAGAGACACTGAAGTGTCTTTTTAACAAAGCAGAGGATAAACACATTAGTGCAATTCTTAGGCTGGCTAACTAATGGGATTCAGCAGCTATATCCAGCACATTCACCCTCTACTAAATACTGCAGAAAAGATGTAGAAGAGCACAGCTGAATTTTAAAAAGCCTGCAGGAGGGAGGCAAGCAGCAATGCTCTTCAAATCAAGCAGAGCAACATATCTTTTTTTTTGTTTTTTTTTGTTCCTCCTGGAGAGCAGCAGGGAGGAAGAGATGCTTACTTACATGAATGGAGTTGTTAGTCCCCACTGACCTGCTGATTCAGTGGAGACATGCGCCAGCTGTCACCGCAGCGAGAGGCATGTGGGCTTCCTTTAGCTTCAGTTCTTGGGTGAACTATCCCAGTCACAGAAAAAAAAAAAAAAAAAAGGTAATGGGCCCGAAAACCTAAATGCTCGGCATCTCATTTTGGAAGTTCCAGCTTCCAAAAGTACAGCAAGAACAGCTTTTCTCGTGGGATGTTGGCATGGCTGGTGCTAGGCAGAACCTAGAAGCAAAACAGACCCTTTTTTAGATGTTGTTAGAAATACACTCACACACACACACACACACACACACGCACATGCACAAATGCACCAGAGAATAAAGACCAACTGAATGCTGTCAACAAAGATAACAAAGTTTTGCTTCAGGTCCCAGAAGAAGGGCACGGTTCTGGTCCACGGCAGCTCTGACATGAGCATTTCTCCCATGAAAGGCAGCCTCAGAGCGGGTTGCATCCCTGCAGTGTTCCAGGCTGGACATGCCATTAGCTGAATGACTTGCTTGTGCCTTCAACGTTCCCATTTCCCAAACGCTAAAATCCCTACAGGGCTCAAAAGCAGAAATTATAGAGCCTTATGGCATGGATCGATGGCAGGGAGAGCTGTCATGAAGGCTGGACAGCATCTCAGTCTAGTTTTAAATGGCTGTGCAGAAGTGTCTCTGTGTAAGTCAGTCACCCTTTACTCACTTCTTAATTAGTGGAGTGAAGGAGATGCTTTCTGGGTATAATTCCTTTATGTTATTTTAGGTGCTACCTTGGGATGAGATGAATTGCACCTCAAAAAGCACCTATTTCTTTCAGCAGTAAAGGTAGCCTAAAGGGACTAGCTTGCAGGCTCACATCTATATTTAATGTACATTCCATCCACCCTACTGAAGTGCCTTTAATTATGGGTAGGAATGAAACCAAGACAAGCTACGACGTTTTTGGCTGAGTTTTGAGAATGGCTTCTAGGGAAAAAGACCTAACAGATACTTTCAGCAGTACCTTGCTGAAACGGGGAATGTCCCCTCATTGTCACCTCTGGGTATGTCTTTGCCATCGAAGAGAATCCCCATGGAGCTCCTCATGGAGCAGTAACATCGCCCTCAGTACAAATTTGTGTACATCTCTGTCATTCTCACTCTTTGGTTTCTTGTCATAATAAGGTCTTTACAAGTATGCAATCTTCCTCCTACACCAACATGGACAATATACCTTATCTCTCTCTCCCACACTCATACACACAATCACATACACACTTTAACCCAAATATGATATTCATATTATGATCAGGGACAAGTCCAGGACTTTGTTCAGTGCACTCTGAACATCAGAGTCATTTGCAAGACATCAGATCTAGGCTGACATTACAACTTTCCCTCCTACACGTTTCTAGGGGGTTCAATTTGCCTTTTTCTCGATGACAAGCAAAGCAATGAAAATGCCCAACTCCTCAGTACAAGCAGCCCACACCAGCCCTGCCGATAAGGGATACCAGAAGGGAGGCAGGGTTGTGTCTCCAGCCTTTCTCTCATTTTTTATTAATGCTTAGGGCAGGAGAATGAAGTTGAGAGCCAAGAAGAGTGTATGTTTTTATGAGAAAAGACACATGCAAAGGACAACTGTTTGCAGCGATATTGTGCTACACAGAATTTATAGTCCAAAAATCATTTTTCTGGCAGTTCCCTTTATCCAAACACTGAAGACATTAAGCTCGTAGCAAACCTGAGTGCTGGCTGGTTACGATGACCTGTGCTGCTATGGGTATTTTATCCTCAGCCCTGACACTCAAATTAGCTGGATGTACAAGAGCCACCGCAGGTCCCCTCCCTGCTCCCCCCCAGACAAGCACTGGGAGCGTCTGCTCCTCAGCCAAGGGCTTGGGAATGAAAAACTGACCTCTTAAACCAAAAATAACTCCAGACAGCCAGAGAAAGCAAATATCACTCACCTTTGGCAGGGTTATGACAGAAGCCATTATAAATGCACTGTAGCTGTTCATGTTAGCAAGCTTTTTTCTGCAGGCGAGAAGGCTCTCAGCACTTAACCTGACCATCTCAAACCTCCCTCATGGCCAGCCCAGCAGCCACAGCCCATGGACTGATGCACCCTAAAATGAGCTGGACCCATTAACCTCACGCGCTGGCAGAGAAGTTACAGTGATGGCAGCTCTGTCTGTGCCACCAGTGACACCATGGGGAGTCCTCCTTGCCATGTTGCGAAGGTGAAGGACGACCTTTATTTGCCTTTGCTTCTTGAGATCTTATTTACACTGGACATCCTGTGAGTTGCTCTCCCTGCTAAGATGGGGCCAAGAGGAGCTTCAGGCTTTGACCACGTTCAAGGAACCAGCTTGCATCCAAACCTTGGTCTGGGCCATGGGTATTAAAAACTCCTGCTGGAAACAGACTGAGCATCCAGTCCTGTGGCAATGCCAGCTACGGAAATCAGTGGGACAAAGCAGAGATGCCATGCTCCAAGGATCTGTGAGTTTGGACAAAGTAGAGAAGTGAGGGCAAAAACTCAACAGGGAGGACACAAATAGGTATTCATACTTGAGGGCAATTCACAGTGAAGTCCCTAATTTCAGCTTCTTCTTTTGCCCTATGGATTGCAAGGGGGCAGAGGAACTGTAATACTCACCGTCTTGCTGTACTAATGCCTTCTGAGCCCCAACCACCAGCAAGAGGATCTCTCTGAGTCTGCAGCACTTCTACATTTCAGCACAGACTTCTCCCCTTTGTTCTGGAGCTATCTGGTAGGTTATCTGGCAATTTGGTGCACCTTCACTCAGTACAGAACAACAACGACTTACCTGGATTGTGCTGCCTTAAAGCGCTATTTTTACTTGACGGTATAACAAGACAAGAAATTGTTCACTTCAGGAACACTTCGACAAGAAACACTGAACATACTTTACTCTCTTCATTTGAACAGGAGAGCTGCCATCACAAAAAGCCTTGGCCAGTCTTCGACTGCTGCTGCCAGCACCAGAGCCCCACACAGAACAGCAATGCTGACTGTGATGGCTTGTGTCACTCTTTTGTCTGTTGGCTGAGAGTGTTTTCAAACTACAGAAATAATGGGAAAATAAATAAATAGCTATAAAACTGCAATTTAACAAGCTTTCCAAAGTGCCTGGGCATCATGCACAAACCCAAGGAACTACAGTATTGATTCTGTGTGCATTATAGAAGTGAGCGAAGGAATCAAGGAGTAGACCAGCAAGAAGAAAGCAAGTAATTGAGGAGAGCTGCCAGGAGGGGGATTTCATTATCTGCATGGAACATAGCGAGTCCCTCTGAGCGCTGGTTGAGCCATGATTCCCAGCCCTGGGCTGACTCAAAGTGCTGCCTAACGAGGGCTCCTCCTGCCTCCTGCGCTGAGCCGGTGCTGCGGGACGGCGTAGGAGCTGGGATTAGGAAACAGGCACTGCTAAATCCTGGCCAGAGGAGGTGACGGGGTGTGAAACCAGTGATCAAAACGGTTCAAAAAACCCAGTGTTCCCTGCTCTCTGCACGATGAGCCTCAAGCCTAAATCAGAACACGGGTTTTCTGTTGGTTTGTTTTCCCCTATATGTTCTAAAAACTTTCTCCTGGCCAAGAATAGACACTTGGAGCTTTTTCCTGGTCTCAGTTTAGGTTTATTGTAATTATGAGCTTGTTTTCAACCATCCGGAAATCTCCTATCTTCACAGGTCCACCCGTGGGAAACAGGCGATGGGCACATCCCTTCTCTGGCCAAAATGAGACCCTGAGTCACTGCCCATAGCGCAGGGCAGAACTACCATCCCATGCAGGATGATCTGGCTTTCTGTGAGAATCTCAGGGGACATTTCAGGGCTTTTCAAACAGTTTGATCTTCACTGCACCCCAATACTACATATTGTTCTGATATTCATAGGCAGGGAGGCTAAGACAGAGACATAAACCGGCTTTAGCAAGTTGCAGCATGAACCCTCATGATGAACTTAAAAGATTAAAATTAAATAAGTCAAACACGAAAAACCTCAACTCTTCATTTTAAGTGCTGCAAATTACTGTCACCTCTTTTGACAATTCATTTGAAAAGGTTCTTAATAAGTCTGATTTTGGTTAGGCACAGAGAACATAAAGAGTTTGGAAAAAATGACTAACGTAGTGCACACTCATGGGAACTAGCACAGCGGGGGTTTTTTAAAGTGTTGTCTTGAATCTCTGCTTGTTCCCAGTTGACCTGGATGAGTCTAAGGGATTCATGGAAGACCAGTATCTCCAATTAAAGAACTTTAGAGAGAAAGTCACAAAAAGCTTACAAGAGATACAGGGATAAACCAAAACACACCTACAAGCCTTTGAAGGGCTTAAAAGCCAAGATGAGAGAGAAAGGACATCCAGCAGCGTGCGAGGGTGGTCTGTTAGGAAGGTTGCTTTGGAAGGTGGGTTGTCTGGAAATGTCCCAGCAGGGAGAGGTAAGGTGGACCAGAGGGTTATGCCAGCGTGATAATCAGAGGTAAAGGGGGATTTCTGAGCTCAGCTGAGCCTGAGCAGAATCACAGTGTTTGCTGAGCACCTGATCTTTCCCGTGTCTCTTCCCCGCAGTGCACGCCCAGAAGCAGAACAGACAGACCTGCGTACGGAAGAGCCTTATCTGCGCGTTCGCCATGGCCTTTATTATAAGCGTGATGCTGATCGCGGCCAACCAGATCCTGCGGAGCGGCATGGAGTAGCCTCTCGCCACGACACTGTGACCCAAGCTGACCATGCATGCGCATGCCACCGGGTGAGCTTCCCCCGAACCGACTCTCACACGGCAAAGAGACAGAGGCAGGCAAGCAAAGCACCATTCGACAAGGAGCCTGAGGCCAGCAGCGTAACGTGTCTTGCGAATCAACTACATCCTTTTTTGGCAGGGACATAAAAGGGCTGTCTTTATGCTTTAAAGGTTTTGTTTCCTAATGCAATAAAAAAAAAATAATACATATATACAGGAGTCCCGAATTATTGCTTCAAAACAGCAATGGTAACTTGGAAGACACTTTCCTCCAGCAGCCTGTTCTGCAGTTTTGAGGAGGCACAGCCTCGTGACTTATTGCAGCAGGGCTGTCTTTTAACCTAGGGGCCGACTGACTATCCAGCGTAGCTCTCCGCTGGGTCCACGTTCCCAGGAAGTTGATAGTAGCATTGCCACAAGCAAGTCCTCTTCATTTGATGTCATGTACTCCAGCTTCACTTTGTTTTTTCCCTTATGACCATGCCTTTGAGTTTACGGCATCAGAGGGGAGCTAGAGGATCCTGGTACAGTATTTTTGGAGTTTAAAAAAGGAGAGAGTTTGCCAGCATCATACAAAATGTCTATTTTTGCTTCGTAAACGCCGTCTTTGGCACAAGACTGTGGGGCAGCATGAGTCCATTCACCATTTCTTTCCCACCGTGAATCAGGGCTTGAGAAGCACCACCCGTTTTCACACATGGGTATTTCTGAGATTTGTGCACAGTCTTCCAACCGACTCTGCAACCACCAGCGCCAGTTAAAACTATTTGGTCCCGTCTGCATATTCAACAACATTTGCTTTCCAGCAGTTTTGCCCTTCTTCTATATTGGTCTTCAGTCAACTTTTCTGAGATGAAAATCAGGAGGAAAGCCCAGAAAGCGCTTCCGCCTGCTCTCCTTGCCTGCGCAATTTTTATTTGCTTCACGTCATGTGCCCTCGTTGTAATCTGCAATGAAGCCTCCGTGTCAAACACCCTCTCATGGGAGAGGTCATATTTTTGCCTGCACACTAGTGTGTGGTTTTGACCAGCCACCTGCTCCAGTCCCTCTCGGGAGCTGTCCCACCACCGTCCCATGGGCAGGCTCCAAAGAAGGTAAGCTGAAAAGCAAACGTCAGCAAAAGAAGAAGGAATCAGACTAGATCCTACCGCCATATGTTACATAGTGTATCAGACTTTCAGATTCTCCAAGTGTTAGTTATTTTTCCTGGAAGAGATTTTAATGAGCAGGAAGGAGAAGATGGAGTGATGCAAACTAGAGACACAACATGTCCCGTTGAAAGCACAAGGACTGGGCAAGCCTGGAGCCAGGATTTTCCCTTTTAAACTGAACACAAATCCTTGCATTTACCTTTGGATGAACTTTGCACCTGTGTGTCACCCTGGGACAGATCTGATTTCCTCACCCTTGTGGGGAGGTTTCCCAGCTGGTGCTCACGGAGCTGGCACAGGGAGCACCTCCAGGGAGTCCATGGAGGCATCTGGGTGTCGGAGTTGCGGTGGTTTTGTGGCACCGGCTGGGCGAGCTCCAGAAACATCAAGGAACAGCAAAAGAATGCTCCTGCAAATGTAGGTGACTTTCCCATGTCACGAGATGAAGGGGCAGGATGGCTCCCCATGGGACTGCAAACCATGAGTTTCCCTCCTCCCACACAGCAGCAATCATCTTAACCCTGGATTCGTCCCAAAGACTTGTTTCAGGTCTTTCTTTGATTACGAACTCGATTGATAACATTTAAACTGTATTTTTCAGCAGCCTGATTTGAAAATTTGCTTCTCATTGTTCTGTCTCCCATAATCCCTTTAAACTTGTATCCCTGCTTTGGATTATTGTCTTTAGGTGTGTGTCTCAGTCACCTGCCTCCATATGGGTGCCATTTTCCTGGTGCCCCCTTCCATCACCAAAGACCACAGCCGTCTTTTCCAGAGCAGCTGAGTTATTTTTTTTTTCCATCTTTCACTAACACACGCTTCTGTGCTTCTGCTCTGCTGTGACTGATAGAGGTCAACCACAAAATATTCCACAAAAATTGTTACGTGTCCCAGAAGATGGAGAGATTTATGTTTGCTATAGGGCAGCAGCAGATTTCAAACCGACAGCGGAAAGTCTTAGGCAAGCTCTGAGCTTGGGATTGGCAGGGCTGGGGAGCCAAGGCACGCTCCCAGCACTCACTGCACCGGACATTGCAGATAATAAACTTAGAGATCATTCTAAGGGAGGTGTCATCCACATTTTTAGGTCTCAGGGGTATGTGAAAAGGTGGCAGCAGCAGAAAAATAGTCTAAACGGTACTTGCCACTGAGTAATACTTATTAAGATAAATTTTTTTTTTTCTTTCCTGGGACTGTGCTAGAGTGAATGTGGGCAGCAGGGGCAGATGGAGGAGGTGCAGAGATGTGGGCACCGACCCACCAGCCCCACTCAGCAATGGCAGAAGCACGGAGCAGAGTGGTGCCTCTTTGCTGAGCCCAGAAACACAAGCTAAAACACATAGACCAGGCATTTGTCCACATTCTTCTCACACGTCTGACAGCTCATACCAGGCAGACTCCAATTATAACAGCTACCTTACGGAGAAGATAATCTTTTGCATTCCTTTAAGCTTTCTGGAAGGTTCCACAATTTCTACACGCATGCTCCATAAAACACATTGTAAATACAGCCATTTTTCAGTATGTCTTCACCTTGAAACACCATCTGTAAAACCAAACCTATGATTGATATAAAAAGCCATAGCCTGGTGTCAGTCGAGTTCATTGCGAAACTCCCCACTGATTTCACTGGGTACAAGATTTCGCGGGGCTGGGGTTTGCTTTTGCCGTGGGGAACCCAATTTATCCGTTATGAATCAGTGTCATGTCTCGCCAGAGGTCTCCTTTTCCTTCCTAGAGCAGCCTTTTTCCACCTAAAGGCATCTTGAAGAGATCCCTTCTTTAATCAGTTGGGCACTTCAGGTAGCTAATGGCAATCCAGGATGGATCAGACCAAGGCATTTCATCCTTTCCTGTCCCCACAACCTTTCTACCAACACCTCATCCTTCCTAGCCAGCAGCATTGGACCTGTCTCTTACATACTTCCCCGGCTCCATTTACGTAACATCCATTTATCTTCTTTCTTTTTTTTTCTTCTACACAAGAAGGAGGAAAAAAAAGGGCTTTTTGCTGCTGTTACAGACAGGAGGTAAAAATAGAGCAGCAAAATTTTGATTGGAACCTGATGGCAAAAGCTTAGGGGGAAGAAAGTAGAAGAATAAAAGAAACAAAAATAAAAAAAAAAACCTACATCCCATAGTTTAAGAAAAAAAACCACCCTATTTAAGTGCTAATTAACATACTTTAAAAAATACCCAGACTGCAGCAGCGCTAGGTAGAGCTGTCAGAAAAAGCACTAAACTTATGCTCTTGCCAGTTACACGAGAATTTAAGTGTCTTTTCGGCACTGCAATTCTGCACGAAAAGGATATTGCTATGGCAACCCTCGCTGTTCGTGACATGTGTGCCACCGTGTCGGAGCGACTCGCAAGGATTGCAGACGCGCTCCTAGCCAAACCAAGGGTGGACAAAGAGCTCCCAGCAGCCTGGGACAGTGTTTCAGCTCACAGATTAGTAAATTATTAGCACCCCAAAGACCATGATGTTAGCTTAGCCACAAAAAAACATATGTGCAATTAAACAGCTTGACATGCAGGGAAGGTTTGGAGACAGATGTGATTATTTTAGCTTGAGAGAAGCTTTGGTCTGGGAGCAAGTGAAATCAATACAGCATAAGCATAGCTCAGTACAGACTGACTGTGCTTGTTGAGGACACTTCGGGCAGGTCCATCACAGAGGGATCAAGCTCTGATGGGAAGGATTTGTGTTACTGCTCCTGATTTTGACTTTAACTATTGGCTGTAACTTTGAAGTCATATCCTGATTTTCTGCTCCTGGAGAAGCCGAGCGACCTGCAGGCACATGGCATCACAGAATCACACAGAATCACAGAATGTCAGGGGTTGGAAGGGACCTCGAAAGATCATCTAGTCCAGCCCCTCTGCCAGAGCAGGATCACCTACAGTAGGTCACACAGGAACGTGTCCAGACAGTTTGGAGGCCACACAGAAGTGAATTTCAGCAAAAGCTGCTGAAGGAGCATTGCTTACCTGTCAGGTCCAAAGCCATACCATAAGGTCAGCCATGAAGAAAACCACAGCTGAGGCGTGACCAGGCAGGACAAGTGCATCATGGCTTCTGCCCACGCCAGGCTGTGCCACTCAAGGACTCTCTGGACAAGTCGACCACTGAAGTAATTTCTAATCAGAAGCAATATCAACAGTAATTTAATGAATTAAGCAGGGTAGGCAACTGGGAAAACTTGGCTTTGTCAGGGAGAATTTATTCCTCACGCTGTGGGAGTTCATACAGGATAAAAGAGAGCTGGCTAAGAAAAAGTCTTTTTCACGTTTGAGGAGTACCCACCAACATGCCAGTCCCTATTAGCAGACACCCTGTCCTGGTAAAGGTTGCTCACAAAACTCCCAGGACAAGGGTCACCTGTGAGCAGGAGGGTGGGAAGTGGTAGAAGCCCCAGCTACCTGCCCCTGCTCCCAGGTGAGCTACAGCTGAACTTCTGCTTATCATCTGGGTAGACTGGAGAGATTGCCTACAGACTGCTCAGTGGTTACTGGGAGCTCACATGTTGCGTGTGGTGCACTGGTAGGGCTGGATGTTGGTTGCGAGAGACTTCCAACAACTTCATAAAAAAGAAAAAAAATACGTATCTACCCACCTGCTTAAGCTGGGGCCAAGTAAACAGGGGTTTTTTTGCTCCTGGAACACCAGAGGACTGTGATGGCTTTCCGAGGTCCAGAGCTGGCTCTGCTCCCGATGGCACGCCGCTTTTCGAGGCACCTGGTTCAAAGAGACTCTCGGCTTTTTTCCACAAAAGACTCTCTCCCCTCCATGTGGCACGTGCGCGGAACAGGCAGTGCCGCAAAGGGCTGTCATCACACAACAGCAAGAGGTGCACGGTCCCGAGTCAGACTTAGATCTGCAAGGAGAGAAGCAGTAGGAGGAATACATTAAGATCACTAAGAATGAAGTTCCCTATTTTATCCATCCATGTAATAAATTATTTAGTTTCTGCTTTATGGATGACTATTTGAAAGAAGAAAAACCAACTCCTCTAAAATGAGAATCTGGTGAGGTAGCTTTTTTTCTTGGCTCTGAATCATGCTTACATTCCGCAGATGAAGATGTACAGAACTTGCTGGTTTTCAATCTATTATTTTACTGCACAGTGTTCTGACAGTGCAATTATATTTCCCTGGCATCACTTAAAACTTATTACTTTCCCAGGAATTTAATACAGAAAAAGAAAATGCTCACAACATTTTCATGTCTCTGTGTTGTCCGCGTTTATCAGGACTGGATCTTGTTTTTCTCCAGTTCAAGTAGGACATTTTAGGCAGCTCTAGGAAGTGTAGATGCTTCACCAAGGACAAGATGGACAGAAAATCTAGGAACAACACTTTAACTGGAAGAACACTCCACTCCTACCTCTCCCATGGCAAAAACTGAAAAACTGCCTCAATTTGGCATCTTCGCTAGGAAAGAACTTCAGCCCCAGAAGTGAGGAGAAGAGCGAGAAAGGAAAAGAAAGAAATTCTCTGGATCTAGACTGGTACTTGACAATTTGAGGATGAAAATACCGTAGGGTTTTTATTTTATTTTCTGTCAAGACAGACCAAAATACATTTGTAGCCTTGAACAGCATTACTAAATGAAATTGCCATTTTCCAACCAATTATTTTCTACAGCTGTTCCTGGCCAATCTTTGCCAGCAGCAGGCATGAATAAGCAGCTTCAAGCACTGCTATTTTTACACCACTTCAGGCGAGATCCATAATATGATTTCCCTCTATCAGCTGGTCTCCCCTCTTTATCAGCCAACGAGCAGACATTTGACCGTTCCATTCGAAGCTGTTGAGCTTGCTCTGGTAGGTATCCTTCTGGTCTTGCCAGCCCTCAGGAACATCTCGTCTCGCTTGGGAGCAGTCCCACCACACCCGAACCATTCAGCCAACGTGTTTGCAGCATCAGGCCCCTAGGGTTGCCACGTGACAGCAATCTTCAAAGAGATGCCTCTGTATTCACATTGCACCAACCCAAGAGCAGTGTTACCTTTCCGACCGTCTCTTTCAGAGGAGCCAAAGTTAGTACCAGCTTCATGCCGCAGCTCTTGTTTCCTTGGATTTTAATTGGGGTGGGGAACAGAAGAGAGATCAACTTTTTCTGGGTAAATCAGAAGTAACTCATTAGAGTTAATTGGCCTAAACTGGAATAATCCCAGAATCAAGGCTGTTGTCATTTAATCCATACTAGGATCTAAGTAGTCAATGCCTCCTGACTCATGTCTAGGAAGATCTTCACTAATACATGCACCTCCGTTTTGTCAGCATTTCATCCCTCACTGTTTTCAAGCCATTTACCATTCATTGTTAAAAACTGGCCATTTTTTGCTTGTTAACAAAAGACATGGCATTTTAACTAAAGACAACAACTCACAAACTCAGCAGCATAACGGTAAAAGAACAAAAACAAAAAACAACCTTTGTACAAAAGACTGTAAATATTAATATAAATTAACTTGGCATGCAACTTAAATAAATCCTATGTCACTGCAAGTTACCCCAGTGTATAAAGACGTGTATAAAGGAAAACAGAATGCCATATGTATCGGCTGTTTCCTCTAACCAAACACTACTGTAAATAAATAATCTGTATAAAAAGATTTTAATTTTACCATTATTTATGCAATAGAAATAAAGTGTTTTTTTCTTTTGATGAGGGATGACGTTTCTTTATTCTTCATTTGGAAGCAGTCGTTGATATTTATTCATGCCCAAGTACAAGAGCAAATCTAGATTTGCATAAAATATTAGGACAGAGACCCTTTCTTCCTTCTGAGGGATACATGAACATTTGGGGGTTTTATGTTGCTTTGAAAATAGATTTACATATTTTACAGCCTGTTACTACAGCAAGAGCTCCTGGCCGAATAGATGCTTTGGCTGTTCGGAGCTGGGATCAAGGCTCTGAGAGAAACACAGATGCACAGGACTTGACAGCCTGCCAAGGAGGGGAACAGGACTTCTCTGGAAGTGGAAGTCAAAGCCACGACTGGCGTGGTTGGTGGGCACCACTCACCAATCTCAAAGACAAAGGCCAGACTGTGCCATGCGCTCTTTGGTAGCACTTGCTTCAAAACCCACCCCTCTGTTCTCATCCCTACCAGAGAGTCAGAGCCTGTTTCTCTGAGCCCAGATGGGCTTGGCTCCGGTGGGTTGCTGCTGGGAAGAGGATGCTGACCACAGGTTTTAATCCTCTCTCTTCTACTGCCAAGGCTCCGTACTATGAGAGCTGCTCTGTGAGGCTAAACCACACTCACACGTCCTGAAGAGCAGCTGGTCCCTTAGCAAATCCCGATCTCTTCGTTTCGCTGTAGACCATTCTCCACAGCTACCAGTCCAGTGTGCCCTGCAAGCTGTTTGGCTGGAGAAGATGAGGATGAGGCTAATGATTACCCCAAAACTGCTTGCGGTGGTGTCTAATTTAAAGCTTAAAAGGAAACTCTCAGGACTCCCTGGGACCACCAGTGCGACTCCCAAATCTCCCACTGTGCCCACAGGTGGAGCGCTGTCTCCGCTCAGAAAGCAACGGTGATGCTTTCCCTAGATCTCACCTTTTTTTTTGCAAAAACAGCATTTCTGATTCTTTCATTTAAACTCCAAAAGAAATGAGTGGTTTTCCCCAGACACTGATATACATCACACCCCGTTTCACAAGCTCGCATTATTTATTAATTGCAACCATTTGGATAACAGCCTGGCAGCTCAGATCCTGCTCCTTATTCCTTGGAACCATCACAACTTTCTGTATGAGCAATTGTCTACGCATGGATTACCACTGAAAAGCAAATGGTGCAGGAAATTTCTGTTTACGAAATTTGTGATCAAATACTTTAAAAAAAAGATACTGCACACTCTAGTTGACCTCGTACGTTAGCTAACTGGAGAGCATTTTAGTGAATGGCTTGGGAACGAACCTGAATTCATTACAGCCATGAATCAAATGTATTGCAGGAATTCCTATACATTTGTCATAGGAATAAATGAGTAATTGAAGAAATTCCCTGCTGGAAGGAGAAACCTACATCACACAGCTCTCCTCTGAAAATGGTGTTCTCATGCAGATCATCACATTCGGTGTCCTCAGTGAAACCACGGGTTTGTGCTTGGTTTCAACCACCAGAACCATTTAGAAATTGAAATTTGCTGGTGTCGTTGCCAGCACACATCCTCCCTGCCCATCTGCCCTCAGCACCACGCTGGGCGGGTTATTATGATACCATTGGGAAATCTTCACTGCCTGCAGGGAGAAAACAAACTTTAGAAGAGAAAAACACACCACGTTTGGACTGAGACCAAACTGCTTATCCTGCCATAAAGAGTCCATGAATGTGACCACTCTTCCAGCTCTACCAAAGCCCGTTTAGCTCTGTGTTATTTTAATACTCTCCATTCAAGAGAGAAATACCGATGAAGAGCACCCCAAAAAAGCCCCATCCCTCAGCTGTGCCCCAACAGGAGGTTTTGCTGCAAGGGGCAGGAATGACCACACGGGTCTAATCCAGCTCCCAGGGAGTCAGTGGAAACATTCCCAGACTTGGTGGGATTTGGATTAGGTCATTGTACAGCACAGCACTTCACACCCTGGCTCTTCGCTTTGTTCAGATGGAGTCTGGCCAAGGCCTCAAATTTAATTACTGAAATACAAATACTGAAGGAACAAGACTTTCCTTCCTCTGAATGGAATTCAGGCATGGTCCCATCTAAAACCTCTTGCTGTCATTGGGCTCCCCAAGTACAAAACTCCCAGCAGACAGTGTCTTTGGATAGATGCTTTCCTTAAACCAGCCCATGCCCCTGCAGGTTGGTTTTGCTGCTCTGATCTCACCCACTCAATACATCTATAGGAAGTATTTGCTAATGCAAATCCAGAGGCAGTAATATATTTGGTACAAGATAGTTAATCCTGGCGAGGCTTTCCCGTTTAAGTATAGACTAATATCATCTTGTTTCAATTGCTTCTTTAAGAGTTTCTCAAAAATCAAAAACATTTTAATTAAAAAATTCAGCAAGAGTATCTTCCAGATCTTTTCCCATTTCTTTTTCTTCCCACCAAATTTATCAGCACATTTGTAAAGTTCTAAAGAAAGTAATTACAGGAGATGTTGATTGCTGCTGCTACCATTGAGGTTGCTGAATGCCACAAATCGGTCTCCCAGCATCTACTTTCTTGCAGCTTTCTGAAACAGAAATTTCCATTCTTGGTCTTTTCTGAGACAGGAGGTTGTCTGTGAAGGATGCTTTCATGCCAGCTGCCAAGTCTAGGGGAAATTTGGGGTAGGGAGAAGGGGTAAGAAGGCAGAGATACAATTAGGGAACCACCAGGGATACTGAGATTTGGGCAAGGGACAGTAAGGAATGGCTGAAAGTCATTTTGTTTTACCTATAATATCATTCATAATGAAAAAAGGTCCTGTTCCACCACCACCTTCCCAAAAGGCAAGATGATCAATCCACAAGAAGTGTCCCCAGCACATGCAGTGTTACAACAGTGCACAAGTATCAGACTGAGGATGCCAGGTGCACGCCTGCCACACTGTAATAAACGTCTTTTAACCCCAATTTCTGTCTAGATTTCTGCTTGCCTGTAATGAGTTGGCTTTAGAATAAGCTGTCAAAAATAGTTCACCATATAATGAGAGAAAGGTGAGATAATCACAGGATGACCATACGTGTCACTACAGACAGAAATCCAACGCAACAGCGTAAGTGCAGGGTCAGCGACCCATAGCACGCTGCTGGTGCTGTGGGCAAGCAAATTTTCAGTGTTCCCTGACTGCTCAGAGACAGGGCTGCAAAACTATTCCAGAAGCAGTGTCTCCCATCTCCGCTTTGGGCAAGAAAAATAGCATCCAGCAGTGCTCCTTTAAGTGCTTGCTGATGGAGAGCTGATGAAGGAGCACCTCTAAGTCTGAGCTAAATTTACACAGACCAACAGAGAAAACCCCCAGAGAGGACCATCCAAAGTTGTGCAAACGCTCCAGTTCTTCTTTCTCTACGTTGCAAGGTAGCCTCACAAAAAATTCAGGTCTCTGCCTTCAGCCCATCAGTTTTTAGCCTCTGTCCTTCTGAAGCCACCAAGTCAGATCTGCCAGAAAGGTTCTGCTCCGCTGGAGATGCCAGAGAAATCCCCTGCGGGCATCAAAAGCCCAGAATGGCTGGTTTTGACACATTAAAGTTCATCACATCTTAGAGAGCAGAAGTTGCTTTCTGGAGCACTGAATTTTGCACACACAAATGCACAGGCAAAACCATGACAAATGTAAATACCTCGTGCAGGCAGGGGCACCTGCCTGTGGCGAGTGTGGAGGCTGGCAAGGCTCAGCCGGCATCTCGACTCTGGCACAGCTGTGGGGACAGAGCAGAGTTCTCAGAGGCATCTCAGTCCCAAGGAGAACACGACCGTGAGCATGGCTGCTACTGAACCATTTCCAGCTTTGACAAGTTTCAGCCTGCAGAGCGTTTTACAGAAAGTATTAAACCCTCCTGAAGTGAAGGATTTCGAATAGAGGGGCTGAGAGACCCCAGCGCTGGCAGTACGAACAGTACCACCGTAATAAGGGTAATCACTGCATGTTATACGGAAAAACCTCTCAAGTGATTGCTGTTTGCAGAGGCTGATTAAATATAAATTAAACTCATCTGCGCGTTCAGCAAGATATGTGAACTGAATAGCAAGAGCATCCTTCCCACTGGCTGCGGGGAGCGTTTGGGGAGCTCATCCCGTGGCCTGGCATGTCTGCACCTCCTGGACCAGCACCAGCAACCTTGGCATCTGCAGGTTATTGAAATTAAAAGAACCATGGTCACGTACATAAAGATGGCTCCAGATAGAGTATGAGCAAGCAATTCATTAGCCTCAAGTTGTTCATGGAGGAGGAAAGCAGGTCCCTGTATTGCTACGGCCATACTGCCAGTTACATCTTGATTTCATCCAACTCCTTTAAATATCCCTCCATATTGTGTGCCTAGGAGAGGATAGACTAGACTAGACTAGACTAGACTAGAATAGTAGGAGTTCAGCTGAAATGGACCTAGAACAATCATCTAGTCTTGACTGCCTGATCATTTCAGGGTTGACCAAAAGGCAAAGCAAGTTGTTAAGGGCACTGTCCAAATGCCTCTTAAACACTGACAGGCTTGGGGCATCAATCACCTCTCTAGGAAGCCTGTGCCAAGGTTCGACCACCCTTTTGGTAAAGAAATGCTTCCCCAGGTTCCTGGCAATGCACTGAATGTCCCATGAGCCCTTGCCATTAAGTAACCAGATATGATGGAGAGGCCAACTCTGCATCACCAAGCATTCTGGCTATGATTAAGAAGTGACGTCTTAATCTTCTCCTCCACTGAATGAGGGCAAGAGAACCTTATTTCTAAACCTAAACTATTATCCATCTTCAGTGTGCAGTTTGTGGCTGGGGAGCAGCACAGATCTCCCTGGTACAGAAGGGATGGGACTAACTGAGCATCCTGGACATAGGAGCTGTTTGGAAAATGTGGATTTCTCCTGCCTCCATCAAGGTGGGTCTGTTGACCCTGGACTGAATGTAAGACTTGCCAAGTGGAACCAAGGGATAATTGGTTTCTTGAATTATATGGTCAGAAATGACAATCATACACCCCAAGACATGTTCTTTTTCCTCACTATTTCTAAGGAAGCCTTTTGCATTCAAGAAGGAGCCTGGAGACTTTGTGAACAGACGGATCAAGGAAGATGCGTGAAGCTAATGACCAAAGCTATAAGAGAGAGGATGCTGCTTCTTACCATGTTGTGTTAGCTCCTACTGTGCTGGTACCAATTTTAGTGCCTTCTCTCACTTCAACCTAGAGAGAATCAAAAAGCCTGAAAAATACTGAAAATGAGAATTGCTTCCTATGGTGAAAGAAAGCTCCAAGTACAAGAAACAGGCTCCAGATTAGGATCTGTCAATGCAGTCCTGCCACAATTAAATGTATTTGCAAGTGCTTAACCCACATTCTAATCCTGAAGACCTTCAACCACCACCTTTGAATATATTACTTCTTAAATTCCATTTCAGAGACAATTTTTTTAAACCAATTAGCCACTGTCCTATTAGTTTTGAAGCTGATCACAGTGTTCACTGCCTCTTGGACAAATTAAGCTGGCAATTATTTTAAAATGTTTGTGCCCTATAAAGAGGAAAAAACAAGCATCAGTTCAGAGTACAGAAGGGAAAAAACAATTCAAGAGGGAGCACACTGTGCCAAAACTGAAGAAAGGTTGAGTGCGTGGATTTGCTTATGCTGGTCTCAGTCATAAGCTCAAAGAAAGAGATAGGTAGCACATTAGGGGTACTACGAATCATTGTTATTTCTTGGGAAAGCGGTTTTAGCGCTGCTGTGATAAATTGCTTCTTAGAATTTAGGGTACGGACTGTTGACATCCGTCAGGCAGGAAGCTGGTTCAGATCACAACTGAAATTATTGCAGTATTTTTAACCAGATCAGAGAGTGCACGAATAAAAAGACTCCTTTATGCAGAAACTGGCAAAGTTAAGACCATTTCTGGCTTTCAAGAAACCCAAAGCCTAGGTAAACACAGCGTTTCTTTAACAGACTTGCTGAACTACTAACCTGGTCTAGCAGAAAGCCCCGTGCTAGCACAAAGGTTGTTATTGCTGCAATTACGCCGACGCCACACTCCCGAAGAAGGATTAACATTTAATTCCTTCTCAATTTGGTTTATGAAATATTGACATGCCGGTGCCTTCGCAATAAGCTATAAAGACATCTTCTACACGGCATGCAGCGGGAGCTCAGCGATGTTTATTCACCTATCCCTTTCACTAGGTTTGGCTCTGAAATTGTTACGGAATGCCCCAGGCTGAGCTAAGCAGATACCAGCAGGTAGAGCTAACAACCAGTGTTAATAAAAATCAACGAAGCATTCTTACAAGGCAGATTGTTATCCCTTTACAGCTAGCAGTCTCCTCACTCTGACAGAAGATGATGATCAGCAGATGTAGAAGCATCAGCTAGGGGCAGCTCCAAAAAGCTGTCTCTTCAACACATCCTTTTACAGTCCCAACCATCTGATTTATATAGTCACAGGCATTTTTTTAATACTTCAGGGATGCCTTATCTCATTGACTAAACAAATCTCCCTGTGTTTGCATCATTTCTAAGTGTGAAATAATGTGCTATTAAAGTTATTGTGACTCGGGTGATATCAGAACCCTTCCAGCCACAGTGACCTCATTAATGGAAATCCTTTGTATTGAAACGGTCCAGCTTTGTCAAGGTCTTACTGCATGACAAAGAAGTCTTGGGATAACAGCACCCTCGTGGCCTTCCAAACACGCTCCCGTCCAAGACATGACCTCACTGCAAGGCTTTACTGCATCTTGCTGAAACAATGCTGCGTCTGTGCCCAGGGAAACCGGTCACTTCTCTGGCACGCTAAGGTAGGGATCAGGAGCAGAGCTTGGGGCTCACGCCTCTGCACTAACCCAAACCAGGAGCAATCGTCTGCATTTAAGAAGCAACTGCCAAAACACGCTTAGAAGCAGCAATCTGCCTTCTTGCTGTCTCTCTGGAAAACAGGATGAGGAATTACTTTTTCATCAGTGTTTGCAGCAGGAGTTAGGCTGCAGACAACCATCTGTGCCCTGCTGCGCCTCAGGCACAAGAACCCTCCAGCCAGGAGCACCTCGGAGGCTGCCACAAGCCCCGTGTTGTCCCCAGTCCCACTAAAGTACAGCCACAAGGGTGGGGTGGTTAAAGAATCAAGGGAGCTGCTACGAGAGACAACTTCCCTGATTTATTCCAACTGTAGCACAAAACATCTTTACCTCACCTCCACCCGGCAGCTAGGTGACACTGCGGAAGTCCACTGTTGTTAGGGGAGGCTGCAGTGACAACAGAGATGTAGGCTGTTTTAATACACAATTTAACGAGCTGTTCATCCAAATCATGCCCTGAACTCCACTGAGTCACAGCGGCTTATACAGAGAAACAAGCTCAGGTGTAGGCATCTGAACTGTAGCCACCTGAAGCCTCTTAGCTATTAGGAAAAAACAACAGGCAAACTCTTAACAGCTCTCCCCACGAATCTGTGAGTGTTCAAAGCACCCAGAGTTTTCCTGATCACCAAACAGCTCTATTTTCTCACCACTCACCTTCATCTCTCCAGTTAGAGCCGACATCAACAGAGAGTGCTACCAGCTGAGACAGGGGCTGGCCCCAGAGTAACCTTAAGTACTTCTCTATTTAAGTGGGGAATCTCCATTTATCTTCCATTATATTCAAACAATTTATTTCTCAGAATCTGGTCAATAGCCTGATCAAGACACTGTTGACCCAAGTTCTTACTTTCACAAATCATTCACTGAAATCAGAGGCAGAGCTCACTGAAGCACCGAATTAAGAATTCATAGTCACTCTCAGTAATATGAATTCCCAATGTCTTTTTCATTTACAAGAGTAAATGTGTGCAAATAGCACAGTCTACATGTCTTCTGGAGAACAAGAAAAATATATTCTTTTTATTTGGTTTGGTTTTCCTATTACTCTCTGCATATATAAGAGCTACCTTAATTAATGCAAGCTTATTATGAAATTAGAGCACCAATATAATTAAAGCATTGATTAAAAAGCCAATAAAACAACCAGCTAAACCTCTTTTGAAAGAGGACCGATATGAATACTACTTGATTAAATATTACAATTCAGTCAATATTTAACCATTCAATTGTATTGACTTAATTTCTACATCGAGCTGGGAATAAGCATCTCTTGGGACCTAATTATGTTAGTTTTGCTTCCCTTGTTGTTTGCTACAGTTCGTCTGTTTGTTTTGATACTTCCTAAACTTCTGACAGAGCAGATCTTCCATTCCGGGGAACCATACTCCACAGAGAAAATTTATAGGTAATGAGGAGTTCTGATAATTGTGTTTATCCTTTTCGACTTTAAGAAATCCATCACATCTATACAAAGAAGTCACTTCTCCTTCAGATAGCACACATAATGAGTTTTGTAATGAACTTGGCAGCTAGGTCAAATCAGTAGCCTTGCTCCAAATTTACCAAGGGTCACTCCGGTGCTTAGTGAAGAAAACTGCTTTCCTCTTCAAAAGCCCACAAAACAAGTAGTCGTGACCACAGGGAAGCCCATTCAGCCCAAGGCTCACACCTACCCCACCATGCCCGGAGGCCATCCTGCACCAGGCAGAGCACCAGCACCTCATCATGTGGGGCCAGGCTGACCCTACAGCATCGCCCCTCACCACCACAGGGCATTGGGGAGAGGCCAGAGAAAGCTCAAGAGACGATGCTGCAGGTTGCAATTCCTCCAGCTGAAGATGATTTCTAGCTGCTTTCCTCCATACCAAGGACCACGGCCATGGTCCTCTCCAGGAAGAGCTGGGTGAAGCAATGCCAGCATGATCCTGGCAGTTTCTGCACCCTCCCCAGTACGAACCATTAAGACCTCCAGTAACATTTGGGAACATCAGAAAGCCTGGAGGAGGGACACATGTCCAGCCTCTCCCTGAGGTTGTGCTGTTCTGAAGCTTCTCAAGACATTTCTAAATGCATTCCCGCACTCACTGAGCAGCTGGTTGCAAGATAGATGGACATTTTTGGAAGAAACAAGGGTGTGTTTCAGATTCTTTCAGCCTGTTTGCTCTGAAGGTAGCACAGCTTCATTTGCCTTTTCCTTTTCCCCTAAGATATTCTCCAGTTCTTTGTAATTATGAAAACAAAACATCTATGAAGTATGCACCAAAAGAAGCACAGATGAAAGTACTTTTTTTCTGCTCAGCATTTGCATTGGGTCCCTAATTGGGTTTGCAGGAATGTCAGATCTCTCCCAAGTGTGCAGCTCACTCTCTGCATGCTCACAGGGCTGTGCTAACCCTCCCGAAGCAAAGCTCACCTCACATACAAATATGTGTTTTCACCAGAAAGGTGTCTTGAGTTCTCTTGGGGCAAACAGAGAGCAGCCAGGGATCTGACATCACGCATGCGTAGTCTTGTCTGCCCTCTATACCTGTCACAGTGGGATGGTTCAGAACAAAAAGATTTTATGTTGTCTGTGTTCAGATAAAGCCAGGATAATGTGTGAAAAAAATGTTGGTTTGTCCTACTCAGTAAGTGCAGCTCCTCTGGCTCCAGAAATGTTAGTACACTTGTGGAGACACTTCCCAGTGCCCATGTTAGCAGGCATCACCTCTTGGCAAAAAACCCCATTTATCATCCTCCAAAGAGAGGACTGGATTGAACTCAGTTTGGTTTTAATCTCCCAGCTTCACCACAATATGGATACATCTCTGAGCTGGACTTGAACCAGGAAAAGTCACAACGATCACTATTGTTTTGCTCAACAGACAGGAACACATCATCCTATGACTGCTTCCAGGAAGGGTACTGAAGCAGTTTAAAAAAAATACAAATCAAAGTCCAAACGAGCTCTGAGATTGCAGCAAACGTGCCGTAGTGTGTCATTTGCAGCATGGCAGAAATAATTTTCTGGCACGTGTGTGAGATGTTCAAAAAAGTGTGTTGCATGTCATATTCCAGTCTTAGGCACCGTTAAAAAAAACAACAAACAAACAAAAAACAAACCCACGCCCAAACCCCCAAAAGGGAAGCTTCTTCAGGACCTATCACCATGCCTGTCTCCATCATGCCTGTCTCTCGCGCTTCTGAAAATGAGGAGAAAAAGCCAGTTTCTGACACCTAGCGGTAAAATAGGATGTGAACACAAGGGCTGTCGCTGCCTGAAGCCGGGTGACACTCGCAATTACATGCCAGTCAGGAGAGGCAGGCTATTTTCGGCAGCAAGTTCGCTGTACTTACATCTGCACTTCTTGACAATAATCTGTGTGCGAGGTGTAAACCTCCTTCTTTGCAGGTCTATCAAAAGTCAAGGCGTTACACGCGACGGATGAGCGCTTTCAATTCCATCACCAGCTACGCTGCAAGGGGAAAACCAGACCTTCGCGTAGGCAGATATCATCCTGACAATACAGGATAGCTTCGCCTCACACCTAGAGATCTGTGAGCTTTTATTATAAACTTTGTAGCTGGTTTCTCAGAAACGATGAGTGGCTGCATCCTTTGCTCTTCTGATTTGGAAAACTGCCACACTAGAATAAGAAAAAAGCCACTTGAAACTGGCCCCAGGACCTCTGAAGTGAGCAGGTACCAGCTCACATGACGGGAGGACATTAAGAGGTTACCTGACATCCCAGAGCACACACAGGTTTTGGTGGAGCTGTGCTTTTTTCTTATTGCAGCAGTAAGCGAATACACCTTTGTGCAAAACTGTCTCCTTCACGCCCTTTAAATTCACCTTGTTCTCCAAGTAGCCAATTATTGGCACTCTTTCTATACACCTTTGTCTGAAGTACTGTGATCGTAACAGATTGCTGCTTCAGGATGCAGGATAAACACAGCTTTTCTAGGTCATTCAGTGCTGACCTCCATCATGGAAAAGCTGCTTCAGTCCAAGAGGGAGACCACAGCTGGAAAAACCCCCACGGACCTTGACAGACCCTCTCCATAGCAAAGCCTCTGCCAGAGCATCACTTCACCCTCTGCCAGAATTAATTCAGAAGCGCAGCAGAAGCCATCAGTGTGCTTTCCTCCAGGAATCCAATGTAAATCTGCTCTTTTGCTTAATAACCACCACCAAAGTTTAGGCACAAGTCTCTTCCTCATGCTCTCCTCTGTTGCGGCAAGCTGAGCGCTACTGCTCACAAGGCTCAGCTCTGCTCAGGTCCTGACACCCACCAGGGACAGGCAGAGATCCGCAGGGTCTGAGGATGCAGACACCTTACTCTAAGTGCCTCCTACACCTTCAGAGCTGAGAGTAGAGTTTTCATCCTAATGTTGGCATGAACGTCAATGAACCATCCATGCTCAGGGTTGGCCAGCATTTCCTTCAGCCCATGGGAGCCAACTCTCCAGCTTGGACATAGGTTCAGTTTGGTGGTGCTGCGACATACATTGAAAAAAAATCACAGAATCATCAGAGCTGGAAAGGAGCTCTGGAGATCACCTAGCCCAACCCCTCTGCTAAAGCAAGATTGCCTAGAGCACATTACACAGGACTGCATCCAGGTGGGTTCTGAAAGTCTCCAAAGACTCCACAACCTCCCTGGGCAACCTGTTCCAGTGCTCTGCCACTGGCTGCTGGCTATCTGGTAGCCGGTTTTGGCTCAATATCTATTCCAATAATAATTTCTGTTGTAATCAGTCTGTAGGTGATCTTTATTCATTCCTGTGTTGAAATATGTTTAAACAGGGCTTTGGCTACTGCACAGCATAGAGGGAGGAGGACAAGCAAGCCTGTACTACCCAGAAAGCCTCAAAGCATCACGGGTCATGCTTCCTCAAATAACACCACTCCTTGTTTCACTCCCCATGACAACACTGCAACACATGCTAATAGAAATGATGTGTGATCTGTAATAGGGCTATACAATAAGAATAAGCTCCCCTTAGCTGGGGAGGAGAAGAAAGGCTGAAGCAGAAGCTCCCAGACTGTGCTAGGCACACCTTGGCTCTCCAACCAGCTCCCACATCTGCTGAGAAAGTTTAAAATCTCACCCCAAGGATCCAAACCTAAACAAGAGAAATGCTCTAAGTCTCACGTCTGGTAGAGAGAGAGCAACCTTTCCTCCCCACCCCTGTTCTAACACGAGTGCTTCCACATTCTGCTCCTAGATGGATTTTCCTCTTTTATTTTTGCCTTAGGATCCTGGGGACCTCTTGTGGTGGAAAGCAAAAATGTGTTTATCTGAGAAGAGCAAGAGGACGGAGTGTTCCGGGCTGGCAGGCTGCACAGCTCCTTTAAAGAAACTTTAGAAACCAAAAATACAAGAGACAAGAGCCACTATCCCTCCACTGGAAACTGCAAACAAATAGCCGTGCTAGGTAAGGTCCGCACAGCCTTTATGCAGTGCCTGACCACAGGTTTTATGGCATAACCGTGAAACTCAGAGGCTGCAGTGATGGCAGGACAGTTATCTCTGTCCTTGGAGGTCGCCACGAAGACCCTGGGAATCAGGCTCTGAAAGTTCACGCATCGCTCTCTTCCTTGCAGGTTCGTGCCTGGAGAAGCGATGTGAGATGGTGGTTGTGCACAGTCAGGCTTCACCGTGCTCCATGTCAGTGTTTCAGCCCTCCAGCCCCCCAGTGCTGTCTTTACCAGCTATTTAATTTCATGCCTTTTTTGGGGAGGAGTGACTGGAGAGCTGCCAGGTGGAGAGGGACCTGAGGGTGCT
>NW_009722084.1:510-13424 GCF_000703405.1 Apaloderma vittatum | reverse complement strand
AAAGGGGGCCAAGAGCATCAAGAGGGACATTGAGGTGCTGGAGAGGTACAGAGGCAGCTGCCAAGCTGGGAAAGGATATGGAGTGTGTGTCATACAAGAAACAGCTGAGGGATCTGGGGCTGTTTATCCTGGCCAAGAGGAGACTGAGGGCAGACCTCCTCGCTCTCTGCAGCTACCTGAAGGGAGGTTGTAGTGAGGGAGAGGTTGGTCTGTTCCCCCTCGTGGCGAGTAACAGGACAAGGGGAAATGGCCTGAAGTTGTGCCAGGGGAGATGGGAAGAATTTCTTTACTGGAAGGGTTGTCAGCCATTGGAACGGGCTGCCCAGGGAGGTGGTTGAGTCTCCATCCCTGGAGGTGTTTAAGAAATGGGCAGATGTTGTGCTGAGGGACATGGTTTAGTGGTGTTCACAGGGCTAGGACATAGGTTGGATGCGATGACCCTGAAGGTCTCTTCCAAACGAAAGTCTTCCATGATTCTGTGAAAAATTCAGATGAGGAAGACCCAAGTTGCTCGATGTACAGAGCCAGTGCAGTGCCGCCACACGCCATCTGTCTGTCACCACTCCTACAGCTCAACAGCAGCTGCCACCTCCTGAGGCTGAAGGCAAACAGTGCGTTGGGGATGAGACCAGGACCGAAACCTCAAAGAAGGCAGATTCCTGTTTCCACCGCAGGCGCCCAGGACGGATAAGGGCTGCTGCTACACTGGTTTGAGGAGCTCATCATTAAATGACTTGTTCTAAGGCTGTGCTGGCCAAAGCATAGGGAAATCAAAAAAAAAAAAAGGGAAGGCACCAGACACTTCCATCCTAAGGCAAGACAGCTCCATTGCTCTCCCCTCCTGCTACTGGCCTTTTCAAGAGGTCAAGCTTTCCTCCTTGCCTGAACATGTAATTTGTCACTTTGATAAACTGATGGCCAGGACATTTGCTTTAATTAAGGATCAGAGCCAAAAAAATCCCCAGACACACATACGCACGCAGAGGGTACTGAAGTGTGTCCAGCACTGCTTGACACTTCCCGGGCTCAGCATCTGGCTTCTGTATGCAGCCAACTGGAGACGTGTGCTGGACACCAGGAATACATCTCTCTGGCAAGCAAACACCTTTCAAACATCCAGGCACACACTGAGCGTAGAATTTACATTCTTATTTGTTGCCACACTTACTGAGCAGCTAACTGACCTGGAGCCACATCCTGAGGGTGCTGGCTGAGCATAGCCCCCCCACCTGTGCACCCCTCTAGCTGAACAAATAGAAATCATTTTGAAATACACCTTTTGCTAACACAAAGTTCAGCTTCCCCAGTTAAAGCATCGCATAAAGTCACGTTGCCGCCAGGGTACCACTCTCAGGGGGAAGCCATTCACAGCATTATACACAGCATTTTGGGGGGGGGATTTTTTTTTTTGCCCCCATTTGGGATTCGCTAGGGCCACAGGCAGGGCTTGGACTGCTCACAGCCTCACCACCACCCTGTGCTTGTCACCCAGCAGAGCTGCCAGGCTGTCTGGTTTTCAGGCACAAGGTGGCACTGAGGAAGCAGCTTTACCCTCCGAGTGACTGGTGGCACCGCAGAGCCCAGCAGGGCAGGGGTCCCTCTGGCTGCCCCGGAGGCACAGCCACCGGTGTGGGGCTTTAAAGAAAGCGGAAAACACTCAAAATACCCACCCATAGCTTCACCCTCCATGAGGGAAACAGTTCACTCCATGGGGTTCAGCACAGGACACCATCGCCCCACGGGGTATGTGCAGAGACTGGCCAGACACCACCCAACCAGGACACCAACACCAGTCGGTGCTGCCCTCAAAGGCACCGTGTGTGACTCTGCTCCTCCCGAGGTGTCACAGCACCCGCAGGGCACGGGGCAGCACCGGCCATGGGCCACCCCGCACTGCCTGGCTGTCACTGCTCCGGCTGTCACTGCTCCAGCTGTCACTGCTCCAGCTGATGTCACTGCTCCAGCTGATGTCACTCCTGCCGATGTCACTCCAGCTGTCACTGCTCCAGCTGATGTCACTGCTCCAGCTGATGTCACTCCTGCCGATGTCACTCCAGCTGTCACTGCTCCAGCTGATGTCACTGCTCCAGCTGATGTCACTCCTGCCGATGTCACTCCAGCTGTCACTGCTCCAGCTGATGTCACTGCTCCGGCTGATGTCACTCCAGCTGTCACTGCTCTGGTTGATGACCAGGGGCCCAGCTTCCCAGCAAGGACTCTCATCCTCTTTACCTCACCAAGGTACTCTTGCACTTCCAACTTGGGTTTCCAACTCGGTTGGGGGAATTTTTATTATTTCTTTTATTTACATATTTTTTACATGCATGCACCCTGGCAGGTTCCCCTTCAATGGAGACTTTAGCATGAAGAAGACGGCAGCGTGCTCTGCCATTGTCTGCAGCCCTCACCCCGGCCTCAGAGGAGAAATCTGCAGGTCCCACACTAGGACCGTGCCTGAACACCCTTCCACGTCTCCATCCCTTGTCCCAGGTGTTCCAGCAGTCTCCTTCCCTGCGCAGCACACAGCTCCCAGCCTGGGGACACCCACATTGTTCAGGCCACGCGGGGTCTCTTGTCATAAACAGCTGGAGCACATTGCATACAGAGAAGCGGAAAAATAACAGTCATGAAATGCTAAACACTGAAGCGAGGAGCAAATACCTCCTAGGTGGTTTTCCAAGCCAATGGTTACAACAATCTCCCGGTATGTTTACAGACAAACAACAATAATTAAAGCAAAAAGCAGAACTGCATGCATTCCTAACCAGACTACAAACTTAAAAAAAAAAACACAACAAAAAACCCTCCTTGGAAAACAATCACACTTTTTCCTATGCTCTTTAGCAATTCAGAGTCTCACAGGAGTCCAGTCTTTTAAAGACACACATTATAGGATGCAATTACAGGGGTTAAGACCCCAAGCGTTTGGGGAAAAACTCTGTGTCTGCTCCACAGGATGGGTGCGGGATGAGTTTTGTGCTCAAAGGCTCTCCGTGCAGCTGACTTCTTGCAAAGAATAGCCTTAGCATTATTGACTGGATTGTCTGTCTCACTGCAGTTTAATAGCAAAATTGCAGAGAAGCAGATGAGCTTATTACTTTTCATAATTTCACACACAAATTTGCAGTATGGGGGAAATCATTCGTTAAAACATGAAAAGTAGCTTGTTTGATTTTAAGGACTCTGGTTCAAAGGCTTGAGGAATAAATCCATTCTACCTGTCACCCTTTTCCTGGAAGGATCCAAATACTACAGGGCCTTCATTTAGTATGCAATTAAATATTAAGCAATATTTTAACTGCAGCTTTTCGCTCCTCACCTTGCAACTCCAGCTGTTAAATAACTCACGCAAGACAAACGATGCAACCTCCCCTCCTCTGATGGCGAGGGGCAGGCACTCTCCTTAGCAGCCCTTCACCTGCAGTAAAAAGAAATCGGTGCTAACCGGGATCAGTGAGGGCTGGGAGCAAAACTTCTGTGTTTCCAGCTCCCAGGCTGCTTCTGTAGCAAAGCAAGTGGGAAGGGTTAACAGCCAGCTCCGGCATGCAGCCCGCAAGCAGCTCCCTGCAAAAGCATCATTTTTATTTTTTTTTCTAAAATGTGCATCTCAGAAAAATCATGTTTTCCCTCGCCTGCTATTGTCAGTGATCACTTGCCTCCCAGCAGTCAAGAGATAGCAGCTGATTAATATCAAATCTCTGGGAGCTGTTAGATATCCATCAAAGGCCTGAAGAGTGTGTCTTTTGCCTATTGAAACAGTTTAACCACTGATGGGATTATAATTATCTTGCAATCAGCTGCAACAAAGCAGCTCAGCAGGAGCTGTTACACTTAAACAGGGGAGGTCAACTAAATTATCCTGGTGGGAAAGTAAATGCGAGACTATGACCTTGCTCTGCAGATGGCCTATAATTAATTTGGTTTATGATTTATACTGGGGCTAAGCTTTTACCTGGCAGTCCCAGGCCAGCGGGTCACTCGCTCGGCAGCTGGACGGTTCCTTGCTCTCACCTCCCACTGAGGATTTGGGACAGGTGAAGCCTCCTCACACCGAGCGTGGAGCGATCCCTGGCTCCAGCGGCTGTAGATGAGCAAGAGGGAGCTGCTGCCTTTGGCCTAGGAACTGTGAAAGAGCCGCAGGTCACTCTTTGCCGGACCAGAAAAAACACGGCCCGAGGAAGAGGAGCAGAAGGAAAAAAATCCCTTTCTTGATCCCCACCTTCCTTCCCCACAGCTCCTGCCTTTTCCCCTTGAAGTGCCATGTGCTTCTGGTCCCAACACCAATCCCTGCACCTGGGCAGAAGGTTCTGGGCGGTTTTCCTGCTCTCATTCAGTTCATCTAGGGTAGCATAAAGACTAGTATTTTTTTTTTCCTTATTAGAAAAGCAAATATCATCTCAGCCTACAGCAAACCCGGTTCCTGAAAAGCACACCTTCCCATCTACCCTCTTTCCCCTTTCTTCTGCATGAGTGATCTGGACCCTCTCAATCAAGGACCATGGGCTCACCCAGCCACCTCAGAGGAATGTGTCACCAAACACCATGGCTTTCTGCTGCGTGAAAGCAGGATCTACCCATCACCTGCACCTTTTCATGGCAGGGTGGGCTCAGAGTCTGGAAGGACCATGGCTTTGGCCACACAATCACCATCACCCAGCTTGTGTCAAAGCGCTGCAGGGCTGGCAGAGGCAGGATGGGTACCGGCTGCTGTAACAAGCTGCACTGATGTCTATTTATTAGCAATAAAAAAAAAGAAAAAAAAAGAGAAGGATTTGGATTATAGACACTACGATTAAAATTTAAAGAAAGACACACAGCCTGGATTCCAATTCAAAATGCAAACTCGGAGAGGAAACCAGTAGATGGGGAATCTGAACAGCAAAACGAGGGTTTACAAAGAACGACATGACTAGAACGCAAGAATATGGGGAAAACAAAGCAAGAGGTAAAAAAAGAGAGATGATATAGGTAGGAATAAGAAAAGAGTGGAAATCAGAAGTGGAAATAAGCAATCAAAAGAAAAAGCAAAGGGAAGAGAGAGGAAGCAAAAAGAAAACACAGAGAATAAAGGAATGAGAGAGGACAGAGAGGGAGCAAACTCATGCAGAGAAAAAAGAGGGGAACTTAAGACAGCCCCAGACACAAAAACTAAAACAAAACAGCACTAAAGACAAAGGGAAAGTGGAACAAAAATAGGATCAATGTGGAAAACGTGAAGGGAGCCAAGGTACCAGGAAGGTGACACAGGAGTTGAGGGGCAAAGCAGAGCACGGGGTCTGTGCTGGGGCAAGGGGCTGCTCCTGTGCTGCCCTTCCTCCTCCCAGGGCTGGACCCAGGTCACCTGCGCCCTCCCCACCCGGGGGCAACAGTGTCCTGGGCTGCCTGGCCTGGAGCCAGCTTTGCCCAGAGAAACCCCTCCAAAGGGCTGACAGCTCCTCGGATGCTCTGAGCTGTTGCAAAATCACCGACAGTGAGGGGCAGCCCGTGTTGCCATCATAATTCCTCCCTCACTCGCACAGCCAGAGCTCTCTTGTCCCCTGCTTTACTCCAGCAGCTGCACGGGGTCCCAGCTGGGCAAGCAGGCATGGGGCAGGGCAAGTTCGAACTCAGTGTCCAGCTGGCTCCAAACCAGACCAGAAGGGTCAGCTCAGCATCTCTGCAGCCTTGGGAACCTCCTGCAGGTGCCAATGACCCACGAGGGAGCTTCATCCGCACATTAGGCTGCATCGCTGGGGCCAGTCTTCCCAGGATGGGGCTTCAGGCACATTTTCAGTGTGTAGGAGCACTGTGGGAAACAATCCAGCCTCCTCAGGGGGAGCTTGTAAGGCTAAAAGGATCCTCACAGTAGCTGTTTTGCTCTCAAAATGCCAGAAGTTGTTACCGGTTTAGTGCTGGGTGCCAATTCAGCGTCTCAGCACAGCACATCACCTTGTCCCCACTCTGCTGTTTTTCTCCTCCCGGCTGTGATTTCTGAAGAGCACAATAAGAAATTAGTTCCTGCACGGGTTCTTGCCTAACTATGAAATACTTGCCTATAACAATAAACCCTAGAATTACAATAGCCAGGAAAGACATTTGGAAAGCTATTACCCATCACGTCTCAGAGCCACCAGATGGGAATGAAATAAGAAACTCCTCCTCTGGAAAGCTCTCTGGGTTATACAACCTTTCTTCTTGTTATTTCACCTTCCGTCAGAGGAACAACACTTGACACAGAGGATCAGGATGCCTGTTCCAGGTAGCAATTCCCGCGTACCTTCAAAATAAGTACTAGCAGTTTAGGAGCCCCTGGAGCTAATGCCTATGTTAATATTTTCCCAATAAATAGCACTGCCTTGAGCAAAACCAGCATGCAGCTTCAAGCTGCAAATCCAAAGCACCTAGGACAAATTCTCAGCTGGGGCTTACACGAGTAACCCAAACCACCAGTCCTGTAAATAGGAACTGCCCCCTTTTCTTTTTTTTTCTGCTGTAAATTCCTACCTGAGCCCATAGGTGAGACCTCCCTGGAGTGAGGAGCAAGGGATGGCACTGACTGCTGCACCCAGCTGAGACATCGGCAGGTATTTGTCACAGGCATCCTCGTGGGATGGGACACTTAACCCTCCTACTTTTGACAAGGTATCATGGATAACTGGAGACTGCTGAGCTAGGATTTCAAGTTTGTCATTTCTGCTATGTCATTTTATTTGAATGTGTTGCTAGAAGGATGCTGTCACTTTGCTTCTAAGCAAAAGACGAAGCTGAGATCCCAGTCCCACCAGTACTGACCTAGCTGAGAACCTGAGCTAAACAACTCCACTGGCTTCAGCGGAGTATGGCTCTTGCCTGTAGGAAGATTTAAAGCCATTAATAATTTGGGTAATTTAGAAGAATACTGATTCCAGAAACCACCTCCTACCAACACAGAGGATCAGCCCACCTACAAGATTTCGGCCTTTCAGTAAGAAAGAAGGAGAGCTCAGCCCTGCATCTTCCTGCCACTAGGCTGGTGGGGCTGGAAACGTTTATGTCCATAAAGCTGGCACAAAGTTTGTCTGATGTTTAAAGGACCATCTACAGATCGCTTTGGTTCGGCAGTGACAGGGAAGGGCCCTTGTCCCTTACCCCAACATCCTTGGAAATCCAGCTGAGATTCCTAATGGTCACATACGCTCTTTCCACTCCCCAGCCCAATGCCGGATGGCTTCTCACCTGCAAAGACAAGCTGCAGAGGTTTCAAACGCCAAATTTCGCATTGCAGAGTGGAATGCTTAAATCTGTCTCTGTGAGCAGAGGGTGAGTGCCCAAATTGTTCAGCGATCCAGCAGAGAGGCTTTTCTGTTAGGAGTCCAGGAGTTAAACTTTAGACTTCAACATGAACGCGGTTTAACTTCATTTGAGGGCTCAGAAGGAACTTTCTGAAAATCCGTCTCTCTGCCCCGGGCAGCACAAAGGTCCTGCTAAGGGCATCGGAGGAGGACGAGCTCACTGTTGACTTCAATCTGCCACGAAGCACATCAGATCGTATCATTTTCTAACCTAGACCTTTCCTTTTAGAAAACCTTGAGCATTTAACATGTGTGTAACAAGAGCAGAGGACCTGGTGTCATTCTTCAAGAGAGCTGGCAAACAGGACTCTCCACGATGGAGCTCTATTTACCCCGCTCTGCCCCAATGGGTCGAGGCTGGAGGCTGCACTTACCTGGGCTGATGCCAACAGCCTGCTGAGTCCTCAGCTTGGCAGAAGTGCAGCGGTGCCCTTGTCACATGGAGCCCCCACAGATATACTTCCCTCCTCTTAGGAAGATACCTGCACATACCTTGCTGTCCTTACAGGGACACCACATCACCGGCCGACCTGTTTTGTAGGAGAACATGGATGTGAGAAAGTGAGTTTAAGGAGTGCACTGAGCTTCAGGTTCCATTTAGAAACACCCAGGCTGGGTACAGGAACGCATTTGCAAGCGATGCCTTTTCACCGTGCAATGTCTCTTTTCACTTTCTTCAGTGTAACTGCATTATCTTGGTGAGTGGCAGCTGGCAGGGAGGGATGAAATAGGAGGTTAATCTGCATCGGCCATCTCTCTTGATTTCTCCCTCATTTCCATTTCTTTTTAAAATGGAAGTTCCATTAAAACAGCAGCACTTTTCTATTAAATAAGCAACAGAGAAGAATGACTGCCTCTGTATCTCATCAGCAGTGAATCTCTTTAAAATCACTCAAGAGGCAAGGCTCAAATCATATATTTAATAAGAACCACTTTGATATCACTTTTTAAAGCAATTAACATATTATTAGAGATAAGCACAAGATGCAACAGATCCAGATTTCTAAGACAGATTTCTACGGTTTAGGAGGGTGCAGACCTCAGGTTGTCAATGGACCTGGGCAATCATCTCTGCATGTCACAAACCTATGTCAGAACAGAACTTCAGTTACATGGACACAGCAGATTAAACTCTCACTTTTAATCCTGGTTTTACTCATGCTGCTTCTTTTCAGTCATTTAAAAGCACTCTCTGTACACCAGTGAGAACAGACAAACCACCTCAGGGGAGTTTCTGCCCCACCTGAGGGTCCTGCAGCAAATTGTTCACTTCCACCGTGCCCTTCCTTTTGGATAGTCAGGCATTTGTTTTCCTTATGGAGCATGAACGAAAGGCATCTCTGAACCTTAATTGTTTCAACAGATCAAAAAGCCAACAGGATCCTCATTGCCAGGTGATCTCGTGACGCCCGAGGCCGAGTTCCCAAGTGATGTCCATCCCCTCCATCAGCCAGCACAAGGGCCACCAGGCAGCTGGAGATGCTCGGTGGTGCACGCTGCTTTGCCAAGGGCAGCTGTCTCCTGCCTGGAGCTGAGGGCACATCCCCGAGTGACTTTGGCTGACAACCTGGTGCGTTAAATAGAGCAAGTCCCTCCTGCCTGGTGGCTGAAGCACATCCTGCCAACTCCGGTAGCTGAGGTGTAGCCGCACATTCATTTCTGCTGCCGGCGACAGGGACAGGAACCTCCAGCAGCTGAAGCAGATGGAAGGCTGGGGGCGGTGACACCTTACACCACCTCGATTAAATCTGACAAAGCCCATCTGTTGGCACCCTGAGCACTGGCAGGGCTAGACTTGGACTGGGAACCACGAATTACAGCACAGGCAACATCCAAGGGCTTTTTGGTTGTTTATCTTGAAACATGCAGGCTTTTCCCAACACTAAACAATATGTGGCTTCCACTGACGACTGACAGCCAACTGATTGCTCAGTTAAAGGGCATTTTACCATTTTGGCCATTAGTTGTGAAGTCTCAAGTGCCCCAGACCTTCCTGGAGTCCACTTCCATTAGTAAATCACTTTTCTTAGAAGGCAGCAACAAATGCAAGGGGAAATATATCATGCATCTAAAGACGTTATGATCATATTGGTTTGGTAAGTGCTAAAATTTATTACACAAGAGATGATGCAACAGCGAGTAAGAGAGCAAAATTCTACATTGACTCCCTGCTTGGCAATTCAGGACAACTAAGAGGTTTTACTTCATTAAGGAAGGCAAGGGAAAAAAAAAAAATCAGAGACAACCCCAATGGATGAGCAAGTCTTGTCAAGCCTAAATGAACAATCAGTCCTATGTGATGCTCATTGCTGTAGAAGGAACAATGAAATATATCTGCTTCTGTTCAATAAATTACTAAAACATTGGTTATAAACCTGCTGCATGGCATTGAAAATTAAACTCATTAAACATCCAGGTAGCTTCATCCTGATGCAAATGGAAGACAGGCATGAGTGCTCTGCAGCAAACAACTCTGTGCACATCCCGACTTTGGGAAAGATATTTACATGTACATCTCATATATTAATATATTTTAGTGCACCCTAGCCAGAGGGTAACCAGAAAGAGTATTATTCTGTGAGAAGGACAGGAGATGGGCTGGTTTCTCCTCTCCACTGAGCAAAGCCTGTATCCATCCACTAGTCTAGCATCCACGTAAATCAACTTTGCAAGACCACATTTTCCTTTCCCGGATAGCCAGACATCAAGGGCCTCAAGCCAATCGTCTCTAACGGAGGCTGGGTAGATTTGGTAGCCACGATTACTGCTGGCCAAAAAAACCAGGTGAGATCATCCCACCACATTAATAAGCCCCAAGTGACTTTGAGGACAAGAATTTCAGCCAAACTGACAATTACTGGTCTCTTGCTCACCTTCTCCCTTCCTTACCTCACCACAGCTCATGGAGGTCTGCAGCGACATGCACTGACCTTGAATACAGTCACATCCTGACCAGATAGGGTAAGTGTGCTGGAGCCTCAGGAAGAGAACACCACTACAAAGGTACCGAGATGACCATTACTGACGTCTTCATTCAGAGCAAGGATGCCATAAAATCAACCCCCACAGCCTCCACCGCAGGGAAGCCTGAGCAGGACTTTCCCTTGCATTACCTGCTCTTGTCCTGTTGCACACACCATCCATCCTCTCTTCTACAAGAAAAGAGCAAAAAAAACCCCCAAACAGTAAAGGTGGGTCTCTAAGGGGACAGAGAGAGGCCAATGACCCTGCTGGTAGAGCAAGGTGGATCTGCAGCTCCCTAGGCCATCTCACAAGCCTCACTCACCATGTGCGAGGGTGAACAACACCCAAAAGGGCAGGAAACTGCCGCAAGGGGCAGGCAAGACAGCTGAGGTCTTTTCCAAAGGGCACCCGTTTGGGGTTTCCACGGGCAGCACTGGTGCTGCACAGGGCTGGCTTGGCCAGCAACAGCGCGTGGGCAATGGAGCAGGGGACAACAGGAGATCAGGGGGTTTATTCAATAGAGTTTTGTTTGATGACATCTCTGATTAAGGGTCGGAAAGATCCATGGGAGCTACTGGGGTGAGCTTTGTCTCTCCTAGACTCAAGAAAGGGGCTGCTGGACACAGGGGGAAGAAAAGGAAAAGAGAGAGAACATCTATCAAAGCATCCTATCTTTCAAACTCAGTTCATTTGGGGCTTGGCAACCTCTTCCTCTCACAGGCATATAAGTTTTCATGCTTGCCAGGCAGGTATGACCAGGGTCTCCTGACTCTGATCATGGTGCAAACCTGCCTGGCCCTTCGGGAGAGTTTGTATCGCCTGGGAAAGCAACAATTCCCTGTCAGTAAAATGCTCACAAGACTGCATGAGCTTATTACAGTCATTCCGGCAGAAATAAGTGGTACCTTTTAGAGTGCTTGCTAGAAGAAAATAGCAGTTCTGACCCAATTTCACACAGTTGGAACCAGCTGTGGGAGACTAATATACAATAAAAATAAAAAGACACGAATGCCCATTTCCCCCATGTCCTCTCCTAATAACATGAATAAAGCTCTGTTTTGATATTCTGTCCTTTCCAAAGGAGTCCGGTCAGATCAGTCCAAGTCAGCTGTGTTCTGAGCCAAAATCTTCTGACTCTGCCACCCTTTACTTGATGAAATTTTTAATCGTCCATCTTTGTCCTGTGCAGCTGCGAAGAATCAGATCGATGCCAGCCATTCCCTTGTTCTCCACTTCCAAGCATCGTCCCGTGCCCTTGTTCAGGATGGCACCATTCTAGAATGGTGAAATGGGGAAAATATTAAAAAAAAATTAAAGGCAGGGGTTTGCCAGCGAAGCAAGCCAGGACAGTGCACTGCTCAGGAGTGCAGCTGTGTCCTTGTGCACAGCACTTAGCTGTGTGCTAAGGCAATTCAAACAATAAAACGATTCCTAAAATAATCAATGTGAATTGAACGAGCAACCTTTACCACTGACAACATGGATCCCTAACACATCAGCAACCAAAGGTCACCTGCAACCTTTAAAGAGCATGGCTGCACCCCTGCGTTAGGAAAACGTGGCACTTCTGTAGAATACATATTATTTACACTCTGCTTTGGGACACAAGTACCATGTTTTTGTTTATTTCACCACAGACTATCTGCAAGAAACAAGGAAATCTGGAAGTCATCAGCAGGTCAGGTTACCTACACCCGAGGGTGTCAGAAAGGGAAACTTTTACTGGAAATTGAACTAAAATACTGTCCCTGGCCCTGATCCCTCTTATTCTTTTCCCTCTGCCCTAGGCACCTGCTGTTGCATGGGATCATTTCGTCTTCACCCTATGCTGTCTCTTTTATAGCTGCTGAACTTTTATAGTTCAAGGGAAAGATAAGATGATGTGCCACAGCCCACGGTTTGGAAGCAGCAGCGATAGCAGAGCCATTACAAACCTGTATGAAATTCCAGCGCTTATGGAGGCTGCTCTTGACCTTCTCGCAGTCGAGGAGCTGCGGGAAGCGGCTTTTCACGTTATCCACTAGGCAGCGAGTATCGGGCAGAAGAGTCGTGGTCCCGAGGGCACCGAGATGAAGGAATCCCTCCTTGGTGTAGCGTGCAAGCTGGGGGGCAGGGAAGGAGAGGATGAAGATCATCAGTATCTTCAGAATGTCATTAAAAAGCAATAGAGGAAAGGGCAAGTTTGCAGAGCCCCAGGAAAAAAAAAGTGAGGATGGTGCACGGAGAAAGTAGAACTGACAAGAGACAAAAAAACCCCCAACCTTCTCCAGCTTTCTTTTCTCACCGTTTTGGGCTTTTTTTGCAGATGCAGGGGAGGAGCTGGGGCACAGGGAAGGGACAGCAGTAACTCCGAGCCTCAAACCCACCGCAGGACATACTCCTCCAGCCTCCGCAGGTTGGGGCATTGGATGATTTCCGCTGTTTCCCCCCGGACCCGGCGGCCCCAGCCGGTCACACGGGCCCAGCCTGCACCTTCTCGCATGGTTGGCAAGCCAGCCTTGCTTTGGGCTGGGAACGATGCCGCTGGTGTGTCTGGCACAGCCCTCCGGCAACTCCACCAGCAGCCAGAGCAGCGACGTCAGCCAAAAGGGGCTGATAGATAATTGGCCCCGTTCCCCGGGGATGCAGCAAGCCCAGATC
>NW_009722084.1:0-479 GCF_000703405.1 Apaloderma vittatum | reverse complement strand
GTTCAGCAGTGAAGCAAGGGCTCAGGGCTAGAGCAAACCCCTGCAACACCCACCAACCACCCGGTGCTCCCAGGGACCCATCTCAGCTGCCGGGGACGTGCAGGCTGGGGGCACAGGGTTGCACACAAAGGGCTCTTCCCTTTGCAGCGTTTTAGGAATCCCACCAAAATATTTCCCTAAACATATTCAAATTCAGGAGTGAGAAGAGATGAATGACAGCGGCCTGCCTTTTATAGTTCAGGGGAAAGATATACACAGCTGCTTATTTAAATTATGAATCAATCCATTATCTACCAGACAAATACCGAGTATTCAGCACATTAATTAACCGAATGTATCTGTGACCCAGATGCTTAAAAAGAGACAGTAAATCACACTGGGAGTTTGGGTTATCTCGGTTAGAATCATTCAACACTGAAAATCACGTTAAAACAATGTGAAACACAATCATAGAATCATAGAACCATAGACTGGCCTAG
>NW_009722083.1:0-12620 GCF_000703405.1 Apaloderma vittatum | reverse complement strand
TTGCTCCTCATCCTCCTCTGGATAGATCTCAATACATTCCAGTCGCTCACTCACATAAAGAACAACTCCACCACCTCGCCTTGTTGGCCTGTCTTTCCTAAAAAGGACAGAGCCATCAAGGCCCACATTCCAGTCATGCGAGCTGTCCCACCACGTCTCTGTAATCGCAATGAGATCGCAGTTCTCCAACCGCACAGATTTCTAATTTCCCCTGCTTATTCCCCATGCTTCTTGCATCGGTATACACACATTTAAGAGATTTGATGGAGAAGCATCTTTTACCGTTGCTTGTGCCATCCAAGTTGGAGTGGATGCACTTAAGCTGGGTCACTCTTTTGACATCTAACCCTGGGATACTTTCCCCGGCTCTTCTGTAGTGAGCCAGGTTTTATGCTCTTCCCCCTTCCAACCTATTTTAAAGTCCTATTGATTAATCCCGCCAACTCACCAGCAAGAATTCTCCTCCCTCTCTGAGTCAGCCCCACTCCATCTATATCTCTCGTGCCTGACGCTGCGTCCCCATGATCATAAAATCCAAAATGTTGCTAGCAGCACTAGTCTTTAAGCCACGCATTAACTGCATGTACTTTTCTGTCCCTTTCAGTATTCCTCCCTCCTACTGAAGGGATAGAAGAGAAAACTACCTGTGCCCCCGATCCTTTGATCAACTGACCTAGTGACTTAAAGTCTTTTTTAATTCTCTTAGTACTCCTTTTTTTGACCTCATCACTGCCAACCTGGACAACTAGCAACGGATAGTAATCAGCGGGACGCATCAGACTAGGGAGTTTTTTGGTAATGTCCCTAATCTGAGCTCCAGGGATGCAACAGACTTCCCTGTGGGCTGGGTCTGGGCGGCAGACGGGACTCTCCGTTCGCCAATGACAACTACCCTCCTTTTCTTTTTTGTTGGACTGGTCCTGATGCACGGGGCTGACTCGCTCACTGTAGTCAGCCACATGGGTGCACATCCATCCACCAATGTTTCACTTTGAAACCCTTCCACAGGAAAAACATTAATTCTTTCAATGGCCATGCTTCATCTTGTTTTAAACAATTATGACATGCCTTCAGGCTACCTAGTTTCTTCTGATTTTTTTCCCCTAAAAGGTGTTTTCAGGAATACATATAAAAACCAAAGTAGAGTAAATTTTCAGCTATATGATGGTGTTCCCTAAAGCTAACAAAAAGCATAAGAATAAAGGGTTAATCAATAGTGTCCCTTTCCAAATTTCGTAATTCATAATACATGTGTATCACAGACTACCAAGTACTACAGATAAGTTAATTTCTTAATAAAATGTACACAACCACTGTTCTTTGAGATATTTCGCAAAATATTAATCTGACTGAAAATACAGGTTGAGGCAAATTTGGAAGAAAGGGATGTAGGTAAGAGGAGAAAAGGCGGGGAGAGGGAGAAAAGCAATGTTGCTTAAGAAAAACTACAAGTAGCAAAAAGAGCCTTCCCATGTGTGTTAAGGGTAATAACTGAGAGCCATCAAATCTGACTGTGCTTTTCAAGAATCTTCCTTAATCAGAAGGTTGCGAGGCTCTATCTTTACATTCATAGCATCACAGTGTGCTGACTTCATTAGAACTGCCTTCACTGCTCCCTTCAGTCCCGTGCCTTTCCCCTGAGTTGCCCTGGTATCTGGTGATGGCATCAGTCACAATAATATATAAAGAACATTTCACAGTGCCAGCTGGCAATGCTTAGTTAGAGACAGACCTCGAGGATAAAATTAGTACTCTCTATACAACTACGTTTAAGGCTTTTGCTCTCCAAAAAGAAATTAGTTTTTCTCTCAGCGAGTTTTTGACTAAAGGAAGATGGTGCAAAGACGCTTCTATTTCCACCCGTGAAAGAAGGAAGCCATCAGAGGGAAAAACTGCTGCAGATTTCCTGATACCAAAGATTCTTTCAGGGTCACTGAGTCATGACTATAACACAATTTATTATTATACAGCTATTTCTAGCTTCAAAGAGAAGAATCACAGCCTCCCCACACTAAGTGGAATGCCATTAAAAGCATCTCAAGTAACAAGGGTAATGAAGATATGGTTGCTATTTGAAGAAATGTATTTAACTTGAGCAAGTTTTTTCTTTCATGGACATTATTTAAGACTAGCAAACTGACAGCCAGTGAGCTTCAGCTGGATGTCAGCAGTATTTCCTGGCATGTGCAGGTGCTCAGATATCCTCCTGTCTCAAATCACAGCACCTGATCTTTCACTGCGTCAGCAGGTGAGGGAGACACACTGGTGGAAGCCAGGCTCATGGATACAGACAAGTAACATATCCCAAGGAATCCGTAACAGTTAAGGTAATCAACAGTCTCCTTCTCAACTTTCTTTTGCAGGTGCACATTTTCTGGAGGGGAGTTTGAGAAGGCCATTTCAAATTTTATTAGGCTCTTGACAAAATCTACATGGCCTTTGCATGGTTCCACAATAAATTAGTGCTGTGTAAATATATAATGAGGCGGCTATGTTACTACCCTATAGATGCTTACAGGAAAAAAAATCTTCATAAATCTAATGAAGCAGCTCTTCTATTCGAAGACAACAATTATATGTGGTAAATATCAGTCAAAATTTACGGGAACAACTACAATTCCTCCAAATCAAAAATATACGTTTTATAGCCAAAAAAAAGGCAGAGCCACAAAGAAAATTGTTTTGTAAATGTCTATAGATGTTCTACAAATACAGTGAGAGAACACTGCATTGTCATTACTGACAGGCTCAGAAAAAGCACCAGCAGATAGCAGAAATGTTTGCTTAAGTATGAGCTTAAAATGGAAGTTGATGCTTTCAATGATTCTTTCTGTTATACACTGGGTGTTTTCTGCCCACTAAAATATTTGCCACCATTTAAAGATATGAGGCACAGGGGACAGAAAAAAAAAAAAAAAAAGACTGAAGTTAAAGCAGAGGGACATGCCCACAGTGTATGAGTAAATTAAGCCAGGTTCCTTTTAACACGGATAAAGCCCTTATCACAAATCTTACAACAGAAACCTAGTACAGGACAAATTGGAAGTACTGAAGATGGTGGGCCAAAGTAGATGGCCTCTTCAAATACTTTTTGTGATACAAATGAAAGAAAATGAACAACTAACTGAGAAAGAACAACCCCAGGTGCCAGAATAGGTTGAGGACTGACCTGTTGGAGAGCAGCGTAGGAGAAAGTGACCTGGGGGTTCTAGTAGACAGCAGGATGACCATGAGCCAGCAATGTGCCCTCGTGGCCAAGAAGGCCAATGGCATCCTGAGGTGTATTAGAAGGGGAGTAGCTAGTAGGTCAAGAGAGGTCCTCCTGCCCCTCTGCTCTGCCCTGGTGAGGCCACATCTGGAATATTGAGTCCAGTTCTGGGCCCCTCAGCTCAAGAGAGACAGGGAACGGCTTGAGAGAGTCCAGCGCAGAGCCACAAAGGTGATGAAGGGAGTGGAACATCTCCATTATGAGGAAAGGCTGAAGGAGCTGGGTCTCTTTAGCTTGGAGAAGAGGAGGCTGAGGGGTGACCTCATTCATGTTTAGAATTATGTAAAGGGGGAGTGTCAGGAGGACAGAGCCAGGCTCTTGTCAGTGATGTCCAATGACAGGACAAGGGTCAATGGATACAAGCTGGAACACAGGAGGTTCCATAAAAACATTAGAAAACTTTTTCCCTGTGAGGGTGACAGAGCCCTGGCACAGGCTGCCCAGGGAGGTTGTGGAGTCTCCTTCTCCGAAGACATTCGAAACCCACTTGGATGCGTTCCTGTGTGACCTACTGTAGGTGATCCTGCTCTGGCAAGGGGGCTGGACTAGATGATCTTTCGAGGTCCCTTCCAAACCCCAGCATTCTATGATTTTGTAACTACACCTGGACTGCTGAAATACCAGATTTCTGTGATCCAGCAGAAGACTAGCTGGCATCTGTTCCATTTCACTAGATGCATACTCCCAGTTGGATCTAACTATGAACACGGATGTTTAAAACATTTAAGTAAACATCTTCTCTAATGAAGGTAATCATTCAATGCACATACTAAAACACAGCTTCACTCTGTAAGTAGCACCTGTACATGACTGACGTTATATGTGGGAGTCACAAGAAGCATAGAAAAGACAACATAAAAGTTCTTGAGGTCTAAATGGCAATAGATTTTTTTTCTTTTCTTTGGATGTATCAAGACACTCAGTAAAGGCAGTTGCTTTTTCTTTATTCTTTCTTATTTTTCCTTCTAGTTGGAGAATTCCAACTAGCTCAAAGTCACTCAAATAATGTTTTTAAGACTACTTAAAGTTGCCAGGAAGCAGATCACTGGAAGGCAGCAGTCCTATGGAAAGACACTTTGCCGAGCCTTTTAACAGATGGAAAAACTTCCTATATTCATTTTCAAGAAGCTCACGTAAAGCACAACGATCATAACCTATATGGGAAGAAAAGTCTAGTGCACATTCAAAGGTCAGTGACAGGCTCTCACATCCAAGAAGTCTACAGAAATAATCTGAACAATAAGTTTAATGATATGAAGTTAACTATTTACATTACTTATTCACGACTTTAAATGATTATTTTAATAAAAAATCAATAATTAACAAGAAGTTAGTAACAATTCATTTTACATTCCCACATTATTCATATTACCTGTATTGAAACTATCTTTACGAGCCTTGAAATTTGCATTTGTCACTAGAGATTTCAATAGAAGTGGACAGAAAAACAGAATATCTTGAGCTGTAAGGGACTCACAAGGATCAGAGTTCCAACTCCCAACTCCACTCAGAGTAATCCAGAAGTTAAACCATACATCTAAGAACATGATCCAAATGCTTCTGGAACATGGACAGGCTCGGCACTGTGACCAGTTCCCTGAGGAACATGTCCCAGTGCTTGACCATGCAGGGCAATTTTTATAAACAGTTATAGGTTTGATTCAGCTCCTCTAGCAACAAAACATGATGTGGAATGTGAACCAGACTGTGGTACACCAGAATACAGGAATCACAAGATAACATACATCTTCATCCCAGAAGGCAAATCGCATCCTGGGCTGCTTCAAAAGAAGTGTGGCCAGCAGATCGAGAGGTGATTCTGCCCCTCTGCTCCAATGAGACTCCCTTAGGAGTACTGCATTCAACTCCGGAGCCCCCAGCTCAGGAAGGACATGGACCTGTTGGAGCAGGTCCAGAGGAGGACCACAAAATGATCAAAGGGCTGGAACACCCCTCCTATGAAGTCAGGCTGAGAGAGTTGGAGTTGTTCAGCCTGGAGAAGAGAAGGCTCTGGGGAGACCTTATACCAGCCTTCCAGTACCTGAAGAGGCCTACAGGAAAGCTGGGGAGGGACTGTTTTTACAAGGGCATGTAGCGACAGGATGAGGGGCAATGATTTTTAACTAAATCGGGGCAGATTTAGATTAGATGTAAGGAAAAAGTTCTTTACTATGAGGGTGGTGAGACACTAGAACAGGTTGCGTACAGAGGTGGAGGCTCCATCCCTGGAGAAGTTCAAGGTCAGGCTTGATGGGGCTCTGAGCAACCTGTTCTAGTTAAAGATGTTCCTGCTCACTGCAGGGGGGTTGGACTAGATGACCTTTAAAGGTCTCTTCCAACCCAACACAAAGTATGATACAGCCCAGTAAATTAAGAACATGGGCACATGAATTAATTTCTACAAGGAGAGCTAAAGTGTGTACTTGGAGTGTGCATTCAGGAAGCTCACAGGAGGTAAGAAACACACATTCTATTTGTGTGATCCTCTTTTCCTTGATCCCTTATACATGGCATGACAATTGTACTGGGAAGCCAGAATAACTCTGGAACCACTGAGCACAGCATTGTCATTCTGGAGGAGCTGCCTTTTGCTAAAATGAACAGTCTTCACAAATATCAGTGTGTACATGTAGGACACAATGTTATGTATTCAGTTATATATTGGTGTGAAGATGTAAAAAACCCTCCAGTGTCTCACTTTTTCTACAGGCCTGAGTGTTTTTTTATTCGGGTGTAGCTGCAGATCATTTGTCTTTTTGAAGCTACAGTATGAATGGCTATCTCTGAACTAGTCTCACAGCTCCACCACAGTCCATAGAAAGAAACAGGCCATTTTAAAAAGTGTTTTGTCTGACCAGAAGTGCATATTATTTCAAAATGAGATGAACCATCTTGTGCTGCACAAGTTGATGGACTAGATTACTGCTTACTACAAGGGGACCTAGTTAGCATCACTGGCTTGGATATCTTCACTTAGTCAGAGCAGTCTCATGTCCTAATATTCTATTTCAAGGAAAACAAGCTCCAGGGGGATCTTAGGCATTGAGCTACCCCTGCACTATGAAGGAGTCACTTTAAAGGGTCTTGAAGAACACTGAATTGAAGAGCATTGCCTCTCCTCTCTGGAATTCTTCCGAGATTCCTGCATCTGCTTAGAAGGTACACTCTTGATACAATCACCATTTACTATCGCCTCATATGGCAGTTCTTGAAAGCTGCTCCAACTGTTGCTGATTGTTCAGTTGCTGTGACTAAGGATGTATGAGGAGGACACTGTGAGAATACTTTTCAGATATTCCGCTCTTGCCTCACATGGGAGCAAGGAGTGCTGCTGCTCTTTAAGTAACATCCAGTGTTTCCTAAGGACAGTTACAGAGACTTTTTAAGATAGAGCAGCTGCTGACCTCTCTTCCCTGTGACTAGTCAGTGTGAGAATAGATTTCCCCTGGTTGTTCCTCCTTCTTTCTACAGCACTACTACTCTCCCTATTCTTACTCTGTACATCACTTTAAGAATGTTGTAGCACGTAACAGTATCACAATATTACCATGTAATCACAGAATCATAGAATGGAAGGGACCTTCAAGATCATCCAGTTCCAAATCCCTGCCATAGGCAGGGACATCTCCCACCAGACCAGTCTGCTCAAAGCTTCATCCAGCCTCGTCTTCAACAATTCCAGGGGTGAGGCATCCACAGCTTCTCAGGGCAACTCATTGCAGTGTTTTACCATCCTCACAGTAAAGTACTTCCTAATGTCTAATTTAAACCTGCCCTGCTCTGGTTTGAAACCATTGCCCCTCATCCTATCACCACATGCCCTTGAAAACAGTCCCTCTCCAGCTTTCCTGTAGCCCCCTCGTCCCAACAGCCTCACTTCCCTCAGTGGAGAGGTGCTCCAGCCCTCTGATCATCTTTGTGGCCCTCCTCTGGACCTGGTCTCTTCTCTCTAATTACCAATGACAGGACAAGGGGAAATGGCCTCAAGTTGCGTCAGGGCAAGTTTAGATTGGATATTCGGAGGAAGTTCTTTACTGAACGAGTGGTGAGGCACTGGAACAGGATGCCCAGGGAGGTGGTGGAGTCACCAACCCTGGAGGTGTTTAAAAAAAAAGTAGATCTAGCACTTGAGGCTATGGTGTAGTGGTTAGGTATGCTGGGATGAAGGTTGGACTAGGTGATCTTCAGAGGTCCCTTCCAACCCCTAACATTCTGTGATTCTGTGATTCTGCTCCAACAGATCCACGTCCTTCTTGCGTTGGGAGCTCCACAGCTGCATGCAGTACTCCAGGTGAGGTCTCACCAGAGCAGAGCATTAGAATTACCTCCTTTGACCTGCTGGCCACACTTCTTTTGATGCAGCCCAGGATACAGTGGCCTTTTTGGGCTGCCAGCACACATTGCTGGCTCATGTTAAGCGCTTCATCCACCAGTTCCACAAGTTCTTCTCTGAAGGACTGCTATCAGTACACTCATTGCCTAGTCTGTATTTATGCTTGGGATTGCCCCAACCCAGGACCTTGCACTTGGTCTTGTTGAGCTTCATGAGGTTGGCATGGGCCCACCTCTCAATCCTGTCAAGGTTCCCCTAGATGGCATCCCTTCCCTCCAGCAGTTGACTGCACCAGAGAGCTTCGTGTTGTCAGCAAATGAAGGAATCTCACAGCTGCCCAGTGATAGGACAAGAGGAAATGAGCACAAAATGAAACACACAGAATTTTATCTGAATGTCAGAAAACAATTTTTACTGTGAGGGTGGTTAAATACCAGAATGGGTTGTCTAGAGTGGTTGTAGAGCATCTCCTTCTTTGGAGGTATTCAAAACCCAACTGGACAAAGTCCTGGGCAACCTGCCTTCAGTGACCCTACTTGAGGAAAATGGTTGGACTATTTATTTTCAAAAAGTCTCTTCTAACCTCAGTGATTCTGCGGTTCTGTGTGTCCGCTACTAGAAAGGGTTGTATTCATTCTATGTACACAAACACTGAATTTTTAAGAACTAAGTTTTAAAGTTGGACCAACTACCGCTACTTCAGTCAAAAAGAGACTGAAAACTAAACCAAATACAAGCATCTGATTGCAGAGTCTATATTAGACTGATATAAATCCTAAACATCTATGAATTCATGGTAAAAAAAAAGAAAAGACAGGCATAAAGATACTATTGTTATAAAAGTTACCTAACTTAGTATAAAAAATCTCACACAGATAGGAAGCTGAACTCACCAAGGACTTTGGCAGCTTTATGTTCTTCTTCCTCAGTTTCTTGCAGCCACAATATACTGTGAATATTAGACTCAGGCTTGCAATAGCACCACACAGAACGATGATATATTGTGTGCCTAAGAAGTTAGAGCAAAATCTGTTAGAAAGTTTGGAAAAATAAACCACTGTTGTATCATTTTGAGTAACTTCAGAAACTTGAATAGCTCAGAATGCTTAGCTATAATGTGTGAATTTGTCAACTTGACACCTTTTTTCACTTAAGAAAACCTAATTTATGAAACATTATATCAAGTAAATAAAAATTAGAATTATAGAAGATTTTCAATTTATAGAAACACAATCACATTTTTATAGAGGTAAAGAAATTTTGTAACTCATTTATCCCTTCGAGATGACAGATGAGGATGAATAGGTTTGTACTTTTTCCATGTGATAGCACATTAACTGACATTAACAATTATATATTGTCTATATATAACAAAATTAAGATGTGAAATCTTCAAAAACATAGAATTGCTAACTACTACTAGGTAAGATCCAATTAGTCTAACTCTCCTTGATGTACTCCCCCTCTATCATACTGCTGCTCTTGTGTGTAACAGAATGAACACAACTTCTATTTTCTCTCTTTGCCCTAGTGAAATTTTGGGCCACAATGAAGTAACATCAAAAAAAATTTTAAGAGATTATCAGAGATATAAAACTGCATCACTAGCTGCCTTTGTTCTCTTTAATTAAAAATAATAGACATCAATACCTCAATTTTATGACCACAAGTTTGTAGTTGCTTCAAACTCTAAATAAAGTCCATTTTCCTCAGTGATGAAACTGAGGAAAAAGCCATCTGATAGGAAAGACAATCATAGAATATTTTGGAATGGAAGCAACCTTAACTAATTCAGTCTGACCCCCCTGCAGTGAGCAGCGATATCTTTAACTAGATTAGGTTGCTTAGAGCCTTGTTCAATCTGACTTTGAATGTTTCCAGGGCCGGAGATTCCACCACCTCTATGGGCAACCTTCGGTGTTTCACCACTCTCCCTGTAAAAAAATTCTTCCCTACATTTAGCCCAAATCTATAATCTTTTTGTTTAAAATCATTAGCCCTTGTCTTATCACAATAGTCCTTGCTAAAAAGATTGGCCCCATCTTTCTCACAGGCCCCCTTTAAGTATGGAAGGCTGCTAAAAGGTCTCCCTGGAGCCTTCTCTTCTCCAGGCTGAACAACTCCAACTCTCTCAGCCTTTCTTTAAAGGAGAGCTGTTCCAGTGCTCTGATCATTTTTGTGGCCCTCCTCTACAATGCTTCTGAAAACCATGTAACTTGGTAAATGATCCATTTGTCATCTGTTAATTGTATCACTGATCAGGTGCAATGGAAGCACCAATTTGTAATTACATCAGTGAAGCAGCAAAAGTCCCCCCCAAACGAGTCAGTTATGTGAAACTAATATATAAGCTTTAAAGCTCTTTAGAACTGTGAAAGTGCATTTGGAAAAGAATGACCATGTCTTCCCTTTTCTCATATTCTCCCACAGGCATCCAAGTCATCCCATGGCTATATTAGAGCTCGAATACTTATGTAGAACACATCTCTTGTCAGACCAGTACGTTCTTATTAAAATTTTAGAATCCTCTTACTCAATGTCTGCTTGAGAGGAACATGAATGCAGCTTTCTTCTGATGGGGCACCAACCATCTGAGGACGATCTGAAGTTCCCTTGACTGAAACACAGTAAGTGGAACCTTAAGCAGGAACTGGGATACTGAAGCTACATTTATGCATTGTACAGTCTTCTTCAGGGATGTGTTCTTCTCTCTGTAAAACCTGAAAGTCACATTATGTCATTTGACTCAATACAACAATACAGCAATATAAATATCATAGGCTCTTCCAACACTTCCAAAAATGTTATAATGATATTAGATGTGGCTCTTACACCATCTATATGCCTTGCAAAAACTGTGTGAGCTTGGCTATCAGGCTATGAGCTACCTTAAGATGTTATATCTGATGAGACCTTGGTGCTTTCAGCTAAAACTTGTATTCTTAGTTAGACTAGATTCACATTCCGAATTTGCATATAAAACTTGTACCTTGACGCATATGAAAAGGTAACTGCAAATAAACATACATACTATCATTTTCCTCAAATTCACCCTCTATGATTCCTAAATAAAAGAACATCTAGACAAGTGAAAGGGGCACAAGTTATGTTACCAATGTTTTAGCATGTGTGCAGAAATAATAGCATGGGATTGAGTGGCTCTATCTTGTGTACAGCTAATAATCTCATTTGTGTTACAAGATGTCCATTCGGACAACTAAAATCCAGATCTTTCAGCCACGTATCTCACTGTGACGCACCTGACATGTTAAGGCTACAGCAGTCCTGTTGTTTTCTATTGTTTTCCTGGTACCTGTTGACTTTGTGTGTCACAGGAGTGAAGGTAAATGAGGTAAATGAGTATTTTTAATGTCAAGTCATCATTATGGGACTTACCTGATTTTTACTATCCCAAAAAGTCAACAAGTACGTGAACTGCTCATAATCAACTCCAATCGAAGAAAGAAGCTCCACAGGTGGGAATGCAGGTTGGTAAATATCAACCATTATTTCATCACCATGCCTTGAGAGATTCAGTTTTGGTGGTCCTATTTTTCCTGCAACACATTGCACCTTTGCTATCAGGCCAAAGCTTTTAAAATAAAATGTTATTTACAGCTAGCTTTCCAAAATCTGTAAGGTTTCAGAAGAATGATATGTTTATTTCTGTGCTGTTAATACTTCACAGCTGTGACACTTAGAAGTAACAAAAGCATTTGGATATATTCATGAACCTCCTTCTAAAATGGAAACAGTGATGTCCATGCAGAATTTCACTGATAAGCAATTAACTCTCCTCTACACATAAGGCCATAAAAATTCAGCTGACAACAGAAAAAAACCCACCAAAGCAATTAAACATATAGATGTGAATGAGAACAGAACACAAAATACTGCTGACTAGAACCCACTATAAATCTCAGCATAAATCATCTAAAAACAATACTGAAACAAAGGCCATCTGAAAAATCTAAACAGATCTCAGCTTGGGCAAAAGTACTTAGGAAGCATGATTTCCCATGGCAATGGCTTACGCAAAATTTTTGTGTCTAGTGATCTAACTGAACATATGAGTTTCTTGCTCAATGGGAAAATGATTTTGTCTCTCCCCTCTACACATGGCTACCAATTTTCTGCAAATTGTCAAACTCAGCATTATTACCACGACTTCTGCCCCTTTGTCACAGAATCATAGAATGTTCGGGGTTGGAAGGGACCTTTAGAGATCATCCAGTCCAACCCCCCTGCCAGAGCAGGATCCCCTAGGGCAGCCACACAGGAACGCATTCAGGGGGGTTCTGAATGGCTCCAGAGAAGGAGACTCCACAACCTCTCTGGGCAGCCTGTGCCAGTGCTCTGTCACCCTCACAGGGAAGAAGTTTCTCCTCATGTTGAGGTAGAACTTTCTATGTTCTAGCTTACACCCGTTACTCCTTGCCCTACTACTGGGCATCACCAAAAAGAGACTGGCACCTTCATCTTGACACTCACATCCTCAAATACTAGTGTTGAACACTAGAAACCAGCTACTGACTCCAAGCCATGGGCGTACTGGGTGGGGAGGGAATCCTAAGGAGAAACAAAGAGGGACTCCACTTCTTCTTGGCTTGGAAGGGCATGCGCTTCGCTGGGGGAAGAACTGGTTAGATGGCCGAGTCCAAAGAGTTGTGCTCAACGGAGTTAAATCCAGTTGGTGGCCAGTCACGAGTGGCGTCCCCCAGGGCTCAGTCCTGGAGCGGCTCCTGTTTAATATCTTTATTAATGATTTGGACAAGGGGATGGAGCGCACCCTCAGTAAGTTTGCAAATGACACCGAGCTGGGTGGAAGCATCAATCTGTTTGAGGGCAGAGAGGCTCTCCAAGAGTGATCTGGATAGGCCAACATCATGAAATTCAATAAGGCCAAATGCTGGGTCCTGCACCTTGGTCACAACAACCCCCAGCAGCGCTACAGGCTTGGGGAGGTGTGGCTGGAGAGCTGCCTGGCGGAAAGGGACCTGGGGGTGTTGGTGGACACCC
>NW_009722082.1:76443-85133 GCF_000703405.1 Apaloderma vittatum | reverse complement strand
AGAGGCCGGCCCAGCCCTAACCCACAACAGTCTCCAAAACTGAAACTTTATGTTTTGGTGTCAGCAGGCTCTTTAGCTTGACAGAAAACAGTATATTTGTCTTGGTAAAGAGAATGAAATCGAAAAAAACATACTTTACATTAAAATTTCATCCCAAACTATATTTTTACATGATGAATTGTTTGCCTAGACCTAGCTCTAATATTTCCTCTGATCCCACACTTTACCTTTCAGTTCAATTCTCTTAGTTTCAAAAATACTGCCATAAACATATTTAAAGGATTGAATCCTAAAACAACATAACAACATAACATAACATAACATAACATAACATAACATAACAACATAACATAACATAACAGTGCTACTTACTTTTCTGTAAAACTGGAGAGCTACATTTTCTTCTACATCACTTTAAACAATACAGCCATGTCATACAAAAAAGGATGCTAATCTGTGGGCAGCTTTCTTGGAATTAGTAGCCTTTAGCTTAATTATTTTCTACAAAACTCTTGCAGAGTTATGTTTTCCTCTTAAACTGTTCCCAAACAAGTTAGAGTATATTAACCGAGCAGGATTTTTCAGCCCCAATTAGAAGATTACATTTATCATCCGTTCCTATACTAATTTTTAAGTTGGCTTCAGTGTCGCTGATTTGAAGACTTGCCTTCAAGGATCTACGAAAAACATACATCTAGGAAATTATTCAAGAAAGACATACACTCACATTTCCTTGTGTTCTAGCTTCCTTACTTTCATTATGTAAAACACAAAAGCAGAAAATTTTTCTTCCCTTTCTTTCAGAATATTTTTTCCAGATAATGATTTCTCTGACATGTTTAATCTACCTCAAACTTGGCCTTTGTATTTTGAATGGTTTTTTTTGTTCTCCAAAGATTCTCTGAAGAGGACATTAGTTTGTCCAGTTCTTCCTCTTTCTTTAAAAACACTTTGAAATGTAAAAGTTAATAATTACGTACATTCTTTACAGATGCCTTCATACTTAAAAGAAATTAAAGCTATTTTTGGAGAGAGTCATTATTTAGAAATCCAATGAAAACCCGGGCTCTCTTGCAACTATTTAACAATTGCCTGTTAATTCCTAGAAAGTCTTTGTAAATATATTTATTGTTTTGACATGCAATTATATTCTTTCATAAATTAGACTTCATCGAAAAAAATAGAAAAAAATAGTTATATTTAGTAATAATTTTCTCTGGTTTCACTGTGTAATGAGAAGGCTTTACAGACATTATCCCTTAAATATTAAAATTCAGAGTCTAGATATGATTTTGTTACCCAACCCACTAAGCTTCATGATAGGTTCTATCAGATGGGAAAAATACTCCTGCTAGCCATCTTTCTTCTTTCTTTTCAAAGAAAAATGCTCAGACCAGATATACTCTATGCCTTCAGAGTTCTCTCCTGACCCATTTGGAAGTATGACAAACAGAACGTAGATTCACTTTCACATCTAAAGCCATTGAGTGTCCATGGAGTCTTGTTTACAAATATGATAAAATGCAAGCTATGCATTGTATGTGCAGTTTATGCTGTCTGCTTTTGTGGCAGGAAGATCTTGATGGATTACTAATGAAGAGAGGTTGTATAATAATCTATGCGGCAGTAATTGTGCAGAACAGAGCAGCATCTACTAAAATCGAGAATTCAAGGGCTAAATATTAAAAGTGCATTGCGCTGGGTATTTATAAGAGAAAATACATCATCTTAAAACAATTTTGTTGCAAAGTTTTTGTTTGCAAAGTTGCAAAGCTTGGAGTGGTTTTAAAATTTAGCTACTGTAGGGGATCTACAGTAAAAAAAATGATATTCCAAGACACTCTTTTCTGCTTAGATCTTGAGCAGCTTGAACCTGTTGGTTTATGGTTAAATACCCCATAAAAAATTCCCATGTGTCTAGTCAGTAGAAGCTTCAGATTAAATCCTTGGAAGTTGGTTAATATGGATGAATAAATGAAAAACCTAGTTTGAAATTTCTTGGACTTCTTGAATCTGCATCTGAAAACTGAACAAGTAAGTTTCCTGGTAGGGCAGCTTGCAAAAAAGAAAAAAAGCCTCTTATAAATAATATACTGACACAAGTACTTTCGAAGAGAAATAAGTGTAAAGGATTTAGAAAATATTACCTTCTAGAAAATGATTGAACTTGATCAAATCCATATCCCACAAACACTGTCCCTACTTAGGTATGTCCGTGAGAATTCTGAATGGTCTGAAATATTAGAAAGGTTTTATTGACTGTGCAAATAAAGGAAATAAGGAATCCACTGCAATACAACCAGAAGTCTGATCCCACTAGATTTGAAAATTCAATCAGAGCCTAAAGAGGATAAAAGAGAAATACGTAAAGACTCTGACTAATAAATCACTTAGAAAACCCAAGTCTCTTTCATGTTTAAGTAAAAGCATTCATCATTTTCAGAGTATCTAGGAAAAATGGGCCTTTCATCCTTATGTTGGAATAGCTTTGTTGTACCAGCTCCATTGAAATGATTCTCTCCTCTCTTAATCAGAGATTCCTAGCTGGGCTGATGTTACCAGGGTAAGGCTTGTGAGAATTTTTCTTTCTTTTGACTATTTAGAAAGTACTCAGCCCACATCCTAAGCAAGCTTTGATAATATCTTGGCCCTTGTTTGCTAAGGCCTCAGTTATGATGTCAAAGACAGCATTCAAAGTTATGGTAGACAGGTCTGAAGTATATTAGATTGATACTTTTCATACATGACCTTTCTCTTTTTTACTCTTCTTACTTCTCTTCTTCATTATATCGCCTAAACAAATGGGGCTGTGCTACAGTAGAGCCAGTAAAAAATATTTCTGCGATATAAAGCTTTGCCAAAAAAACCAGTCAACCACACACACAGCTTGCCAACAAGATTTTTATAACTGCTTCAAGGTTTCCTCATATTCCATTATAGAAATCTGATCAAAAGGATCCTCAGTGCAGTGTCATTAAGTGGCAGAATTTGAGCACTTTCTGAACTGAACCCATCAATTTTTTTTTTTATGCGCTACTAAGGCAAAAGCTAGAGTAAGTAGCCATAGCTGACACTGTAGCCATAGGACACCAAAGAAACCTTTCAAATATTTACAGGAAAAATTAAGCATATTTAGAGAATTTCAAAATTAATTAATTTTAGGAAAAAAACATCGAGCTATATGCAAGTATTACCTGTATATCACAGAGGTGTGTGTAAAACAATTAAAATTCAAATAAGGAAACAAATTAGCAAACTACAGTGGTTTAGGATTTCTGTTAAAAGTCCATTACAGGTTGTTAAAAAATAAATAACGCCATTTAGTATTGATATATAATGAAGTTCAAAGAGTAACTTTTATTTTCACTAGAAAAGCTTTCCTGATTATAAACTTTCGTAAACTTTTCCCTTCATAAACTTAATCAGGTAGAGGAGCCACAAAGATATTCCCCTCCCACTCTTGACAAGCAGCAATCTGTATTGTCTTAGTTTGACAGGCAATGATTTTTATCTACATAATTTTAAACCAATTACAATATAAAAACATGCTTTTAATTGTATGATTTCTCCCAAGAAAAATTCTATCAAACTGAATTACAGGATGGAAATAGATGCATGAAACAGAGTAGGTAGGCTTAAGTTCTAAAACAAATACCAGGCAATTTGTGTTCAAATCAAAATAACTATCTAAGCTGAATGGTAACATTTTATTGATTTCCTAGTTTAAGCCTTTTTTTAAAACTTTGAACTGGATAAAAATATGTTGGTAAATAGTATATTTGTAACATCTTCTATTTTTCAACTTCCAAATGATTCTTTAAAAACTATTGCCAAAATCCATTGCTTATTATGGCAGAAAAGACCCTAGGGTCTTGGTGGTTAACAAGGTCACCATGAGCCAGTACCGTACCCTCCTGACAAAGACACCCTTCTCTCTTCACTACTGATGAGGCCACATCTGGTTGCCAGGTCTATTTCTAGGCTCCTCAATACAGAGACATGGATATATTAGAGTAAGCTTACTAGAGTAAGCTATACTAGAGTAAGCCCAGCAAAGGGCCAGAAGGACGACTAAGAGACTGGAACATCTCTCATATGAGGAGAGGCTGGGAGAGCTGAGACTTTAGATAGGAGAAGAGAAAGTTTAGGGAGATCTTATCCATGCTCTCCACTTTTTTCAGTGGTGGCCAGCAAAAGACAACAAAATCATAGAATCATAGAATCATAGAATGATTTGTGATGGAAGGGGCATTTAAAGGTCATCTAGTCCAAACCCCCCCGCAATGAGCACGGACCTCTTCAACCACACCAGATTGGTTAGAGCCCCTTCCAACCTGACCTTAGATGTTTCCAAGGAGGAGGCATCTACCACCTCTCTGGGCAACCTGTTCCAGTATTTTACCACTTCATAATAAAAAAATTCTTCCTTATATCTAGTTTAAATCTAACCTCTTTTAGTTTAAAATCATTAACTCCTATCCTATCACTACAGGTCTTACTTAAAAGCCTATCCCCATCTTTCTTATTAACTCCCTATAAATATTGAAAGGCCACAGTAAGGTCTTCCCAGAGCTTTCTCTTCTCTGGGCTAAACAACCCCAACACTCTCATCCTTTCCACATAGGAGAGGTGTTTCAGCCCTATGATCATTTTCATAGACCGCCTCTGGACCTACTCAAACAGGTCCACATGCTTCCTGTCCTGAGATGGACAAACAGGTCCACATCTTCTTGTCCCAGAGATGGACACAGCACAAGGGATGTCTCACAAGAGTGGAGTAGATGGGAAGAGTCACTTCTCTTGACCAATTAGTCATGCTTCTTTTGAAGCAGCACAGGTTACTTTTGACCTTCTGCGCTGTGAGTGCACATTTCTGACTTATGTCTACTTTTTCAGCCAATGGTCACAAGTCAAAACACAGGAAATGGAATCTGAACACAAGAAAAAGCTTTTTTTGTTGTGAAGATGGCTTACCCAGGGATGCAGTGGAGTTTTCATCCTTGGAAATATCCAAAACCCAATTAAGCGTGGTTCTGGGCATCCTGTGATCTGAGCAAGGGCAGTAGGCTAGATGATCTCCAGAGGACAACCTCCGCTCCTCTGTCATTCTGCAAATAAAAGTAATTTCCAGTGTCTGAGCATAACCAGTTGAGATTACTATGATTTTATTATTGATTCCGATAGAATATGATCAAACCTAATGGATGGGTTAGTGGCCTTTTAATATCTATGAGCTTATTAATGTAGTGAATTCAAAGTGACAGAACAACACTGGTGTGCTTTATTATTTTGTTGCCTTAAAGGTCAACACAAAAATGGTCTGAAATAGTGAGAAAAACACACATCAGATTGCAAATGATAGCTGCAAGTTAAGAGCCATGGAGCGGACCTGTCTGAGTAAATGGAAAAATAATTATTTCTCAGAAAGTCTCTGTGTGAATTAACCTTGATATAAAATAAATGATAGATGCCTTCATTTACAGGCAGCAGATCATCGGCTTCATGATACTCGGTTCTTGTGGCTGACTACTCTAATATCTACTTTTCCGTTAAGGCAGTCTCTCCCCCAAAGGAAAAAAGTTTTCTTTTTTTCCAAGACACTTTTCTGTTCTAAAACAAGGGAAGCCTTCAGCCTGGAAACTGCCATGAGAGGCCATGACTGCTAAGATCCATTTATTTTACTCGCTTCACACTTGCATTGCATGAAAATGAGATGGCTAAATGCAGAGGTTTACCATGTTTCATATTTTTTCTGCAGCAAAGGATCCAAAGTCCAGGTGAGCGTGAGCATATTATGAATGCAGCACTGACAAGTACTGTCTTTTGATTCTTTATCCATTAAATTATCCTGTAAAACCTTTTCTTCGATCACCTGTCTTTCTCCCCCATCTCAAAAATCTACATTAAACACCTCTTGATCAAGGTCCCACTAATGTGAGTGGATTAAGGTTTTGCATACAATTAGGGCCAGTACCATCCTTTGGGCTACAATATATCTAAATTTCATTTACCATATGATCCTAAGAATGGTACATTTGAACTGCAGTCCACCTCCTTTGCTTCCAAATAGTTGACATTTCTAAACTTCTCATATTTTTTGCCACATTGTGTGATAATTTATTACTTTTTTTTTTCCCTAGGGGACGACTCATTCTCTCACCCAGAAATGGACAGATTTTTTTTCCTGTGGAGGGGAATATATTCAAGCAAGTATATTTTAAGTATTTAGCCTCAGTATCTCTGCCACTAGTAACAGCAAGACAGATAGTTTTGAAGATTTTGCAGATCACTCCTGTCAGAATAATCCTGTAACAAAATCAACAGTACACTGGATTATCAACAAAGTAAACTTCAGACCATTAACACTGAACATATCAGTATAAATCAATAACTCTGAGCAAAAAGATTCACTCCTCTAGGTTACAAATGCAGTAGACTGTGGAGCATTCCAGCACAGGATGAAACATTGAAATTCTGATAGCACTGGTACTTCCATTACAGAAAATTGTTTTGTGACTTTCATCTCTCTTACAAAGAGTAGCAAATTTAATTTCAAAATCTCTTTATTTCCTTTCCTACATATTAAATCAGCTTAGCAACACTGATAACAGAGCCTCTAGAATTGGGACTTAGTTTGTAAACTACCATCTGTGAGAAGTTCATATTTAGTCTCTTTAGATTTCTTTTTTTTCATCTCTAAGTGCTACCAAAGAATAGTTTGCAATATGGTAGCACACATCAGAAAATGTGTATCTTGATAGAGATTATAAACATTAATTCATTCTTTTGAGTATAGTAGTAGTGTTATGTCATGGTAATGCTAAAGATGCTCGGAAAATTTAAAAAAGAATGAGATGAATCATTTTAGTTTGTATGATAAGAAGTTAAATGAAGCCTCTGTTGTTTATTTATGAGGTTAAGGTCCAACCTGGTAACAGTGTGCATGCATTATTATACATTTTATGCAAATAAAAATGCTTATATTTAGAAAATAAACCAAGGTTAAGTAAAATCTTGAAAAATGGAGAGTAAAAATAATCATTTGCACCAAAGATATTACTCCACAGAAAAATTTACTGATATTTCAGACTTGATATCACCTGATATCCTCATTAAAAACGGAATATTTTGCACAAACAGAAGTTATAATCTATAGGAAGTACTATAAGCCAGTTTCATGGAAAACATACGCAAGATGATGACAGGACTTCTCCAACACTCATACATGACTCTAACTTGATTTGCTCTTGGCATTCGTCTCTGATCATACAGTGAGATCCAAAATAATGATTTGGCATCAGCAGTATGATTCAGAAGGAAATTAAGGACCTGAGTTTGTGACAACAATCCAAAAAACTTGCCTTAATGATCAAGGTGCCATAACTGCTTAAGTTTTCAGAAAATACATATGTCACATGTCACAGGTACTTACACCATGACTGAAAATGCAGGTGTCTCTGTGCCAACGCTGACAGCATGTTGGCTCAACAGGAGAGTAATGTGCAATGATACCACTGAGTACAACATGACATGTAGCAGTTCATTTTTCTTATATTAAAAAAAAAAAGCAGCAGAACTGTGCTAATGACCTTTAATGTTATATCCTCATCATGATATTCCCTACCCAGCAAGGGGGAGTACTGGGTTTTACCCATTAAGCTAATCAATACGTTGTAAAATTTGTGAATGTGAACTTTATAACAAAAGCTTTCAATAGTCCTTAGTTGTGCTCCTCTCTGAGGATTCTGAGTGAAAAAAAAAAAAAGAAATTAAAATAGTAGAATGAAAAGATACTTCTATCAGAATGAATTATACTGTTTCTTTTCCTCCTCTCAGACTTCATCACACTGGGATCAACTAGTTCTCACATCAAAACAACAATAAGCAAGAGTGGCTGATGCTGGGAGAGGAGAGTACAAGACATAAGAGCATTGACTGATTAGACAGCTGGCATCTGTCACTGCGCTCAGAAATGAAAAAGGCACTCTCAGAGTATCCAAGCACCATGGTCTCCAACACTGCACACAGTCCCCAGTGCTGTCTGGAGATGTGTTACATATCAATTGTAACTAGTAGTTAAATAAGGTTAAATAATTCTGAGGAGAGTGAAGAGCACGAGAAAAGAAGTTATTATATTGTAAAAGGAGAACCTCCTAGATTCAGTCTTTAATCATAGAATCATAGAACGATTTGGGTTGGAAGGGACCTCAAAGATTATCTAGTTACAACCTCCTTGGCATGGCAGGGACATCTCCCACTAGATCAGGTTGCTCAAGGCTCTGTCTAACACGGCCTTGAACACTTCCAGGGATGGAGCATCCACAACTTCCCTGGGAAACTTCTTCCAGTGCCTCACCACCCTCAGGGTAAAGAACTTCTTCCTTAGATCTAAACCTCCGCTCCTCCAGCTTCCACCCATTACCCCTCATCCTATCACTACAGGCCCTTGTAAAAAGTCCCTTCTAAGCCTTTTTGTAGGCCCCCTTCAGGTACTGGAAAGCTGCTATAAGGTTTCCCCAGAGCCATCTCTTTTCCAGGCTGAACAAGTCTAACTCTCTCAGCCTGTCCTTGTAGGAGAGGTGCTCCAGCCCTATGACCATCTTGGTAACACTCCTCTGGACTCACTGAAACAGCTCCATGTCTTTCTTGTGTTGGGAGCTCTAGAGCTGGACGCAGGACTCCCGGTGGTG
>NW_009722082.1:68289-76414 GCF_000703405.1 Apaloderma vittatum | reverse complement strand
GAATCACCTCCCTCAACCTGCTGGTCACACACCTCTTGATGCATCCCAGGATGGGGTTGGCTTTCTGGGCCTCAGGCACACACTGCTGGCTCATGTTGATCTTATCATCCACCACCACACCCAACTCCTTCCCCCCAGGACTGCTCTCAACCCTCTCATTGCCCAGCCTGTATCTGTGCTTGGGATTGCCTCGACCCAGGTGCAGGACCTTACACTTGGCCTTGTTAAACTTCATGAGGTTGGCCTGGGCCCACCTCTCAAGCCTATCAAGGTCCCTCTGGATGGCATCCCTTCCCTCCAGCATGTCGACCACACTATAAAATTTTGTGTTGTCAGCAAACTTGCTGAGGGTGCAGTCGATGCCACTGTCCATGTTGCTGACGAAGATGGTAAATAATACCAGCCCCAGTACTGAGCCTGAGGGACACCACTTGTCACTGGTCTCCACTTGCACATTGAGCCATTGCTCCTCCTCTATCCACCAACACTGTGAGCCCATCATAGAAGGCCACCAAATTTGTCAGACATGATCTGCCCTTAGTGAAGCCATGTCGGTTGCCATCAATCACATCTATATTTATCATGTGGCATAGCAGAGCCTTCAGAAGGGTCTCGCCAGGCACAGAGGTCAGACTAACTGGCCTGTAGTTGCCTGGGTCTTCCTTTTTCCCCTTTTTGAAAATGGGGGTGATGTTTCTCCTTTTCCGGTCAGTGGGCACTTTGCCAGATAGCCGTGACCTCTCAAATATGATGGAAAGCAGCCTAGCAACTTCTTCTGCCAGTTCCCACAGGACCCATGGATAGATCTCATCAGGTTCCATGGACTTGTACATCTTCAGGTTCTTTAAATGGTCCTAAATCTTATCTTCACTTACAGTGTGTGGATTTTCCTTCTCCCAGCCCCCACCTTTGTCTTCTACAACTTGAGCAGTGTGGCTAGAGCCCTTGTTGGTGAAGACTAAGGCAAAGAACTCATTAAGAACCTCTGCCTTCTCCATATCCTTCACGACCAGCTCTCCTATTCCCTTCTGGAGAGGGCCCACATCTTCTCTAGCATCCCTTCTATCACTGACATGCCTATGAAAGTTTTTCTTGTTACCCTTGGGGTCCCTGGCTAGATTTAATTCTATGTGGGCTTTAACTTTACTAAGCTGATCCCTGGCTGCACAGACAACTTCCTTGTATTCTTTCATCTCTGCCCTTTTGTTTCTTCCATCTCACATGCAACAAAGCCTCCAGAAATGACCACTGTGTATATCTGAAATTCTAAAGTCTAGTTACAAGGCATTGTGACAGTTAGCTACAAGTGATGTAGAAACCATTACTTTTCATTTTCATACATGTATACATGTTCACATATCAACATATCACACAAACATCAAATCCCAGAACAAGTAGCACAATGTTTGTAACGTATATAGACTCAATTTACTATGGATTAACAATGGAAAGAAAGCACAAATCATTTCATTTTCAAGTAGGACAGTCAATTTTTTTTTGTTTGTACTGGTTTTGAAAGGAAGCTATCATAATGCATAATGAAAATTTTCTTCACCAATATCCTTTTATCTTTGTTGACCAAAATCTTTTTTCTTCTGTACTGAATTTAACAATAACACCTGGTGGTAATAATTTATATTTTTACTTGATGTCCAGAAAATGACAGAAATTATATCTCTTTACAATTATTCAAATCAATATTGTCCTTGACAAGACACAACAAAGAACACATGACACATAGTTGAACATCTCAAAGAGAAAACCCCAGGTATTAGTACAGATATGCAACCCACTTTAACTTGCTACAGCGAGGATCAACTATGCAAAGAAAGGAAAGATAAAAGAAGGAAAGAAGGAGAACTGTCATTAAATAAGTACCAGAACAGTTTCTCTCTCCTTTCTTCTCCCAGGGAGGTTGTGGAGTCTCCTCTGGAGACATTCAAAACCCATCTGGACGCATTTCTGCGTGACCTGCTGTAGGTGATCCTGCTCTGGCAGGGGGGCTGGACTAGATGGTCTTTTGAGGTCCCTTCTAAGTCCTAACATTCTGTGATTCTGTGTGATTTTTATTTGTCTTAGAGCTCCATGCACTACTTACTGTCCACTGTGAAAACAGAAAAGTACTGATTTCTTTCTGGGCTTTTCTCTAATGGTCTCATCAAGTAATCTTAGATGTGAGTCTTAAAACAAGGTAAGAGAATACTATGCATTTGCCCTTCTTTGAGTCAAAGTACTGCACCTAAGGTAAACATCAAAATGGGGCCAGTTAGATCTCACACTAGAAGAGCCCATTTCTCACACACAGAACTATGAGCAAGGCTAGGCTGCTATGTATAATATTTTCAGCACTCTTTCACCTACAGTTGTGGAAGCAAATCCCCCCACTAATGTAGTGTTTAGGCACTCAAATCACACTTGTTGTCGGCAAACACTGACACAGTGAGGTTTAGTGAGAAGTCTGAATGCCCTCATCCAGCTCCGTAAGCCTTGGATAGTCAGCAGTAGAAGCTCTTTCATCCTGGTGTAGCAGACAGGGGGCAATCCTCCCATATCTCAGTGCCTTTGGGTCCCCAACTCCTGAGAATGCTGTGCTGTTTTAAGTCATCAAAAGTCCTTTCAAACATACTTAGAGGAGTTCTCATTCTTTTGCACAATGATGAACCTTTCCAGCATGCTAACTTTCAGGAAAATAACACTCACATGTATGTACTTATAGTTGCAGGTATGAGTATACTTTCTTCTTCCAGGAGTTCCAGGTAAGTTTGCAAAGCCTGTCATGGGAGTCAAATGTTTTTTTCTTCCTGGCTAAACCTAACTGTTTCCTGTGACTCATCATACTGGCCTTCTGATTAACCAAATTGTGCATCTGGCCAGGATGTATTTTCTTCCAGGCTAGATGCCTGTTTTCCCTTCTCATTGATGGTTAATGGAAGCAGTGGAATTGATCTAGACTTAAATCCAGACTTTAAGTGGAGAAACATTGTAACATCTTAGCTGGCAACATGGACAGTTAGATTGAACACACACTCAGCAAGTTTTCTGATGACACCAAGCTGTGTGGTGCAGTTGACACACTGGAGGGGAGGGATGCCATCCAGATGGACCTTTACAGGCTTGAGAGGTGGGCCCATGCCAACTTTATGAAGTTCAACAAGGCCAAGTGCAAGGTCCTGCACATGAGTTGGGGCAATCTCAAGCAAAAAAAAAAACAGGCTGGGCAATGAGTGGAGTCAAGCTGTAAAGGACTTGGAGATGCTGGTTGATGAAGTGTTCAATATGAGCTGTCAATGTGCTCTCACAGTCCAAAAAGCCAACTGTATCCTGAGTTGCATCAAAAGAAGCGTGGCCAGCAGGTTAAGGAAGGAGATTCCGCCCCTCTACTCTGCTCTTCTGAGAACCCATCTGGACTACTGTGTCCAGCCCCTAACTATGTCCATGCCCATCCAAGGGCATGGATGTGTTGGTGTAGGTCCAGAGGAGGGCCAGGAAGACAATCACATGGCTGGGACACCTCTCCTGCAGGGACAGGCTGAGAGAGATGGGCTCAGGTTCATGTTCAGCCTGGAGAAGAGAAGGCTCCAGGGTTGCCTTATAGCAGTCTTCCAGCACCTGAAGGAGGCCTGCAATAAAGATGGGGAGGGTCTTTGTACAAGGGCATTTAGGGATAGAACAGGGGCAATGATTTTAAACTACAGCAAGGTAGATTTAGATTAGACATTAGGAAGAAGTTCTTTTCTGTGAGGGTGATGAGGCACTGGAACAGGTTGCCCAGAAAATTTGTGGATGCTTCATCCCTGGAAGTGTTCAAGGCCAGATTGAATGAGTCTTTGAGCAACTTGATCTAGTGGGAGATGTCCCTGACCACGGCAGAGGAGTTGGAATTAGGTTATTTTTTTCATATGGGCATTCTACTCTTTTGCCTACAAAAAATATCCTTTCTCTTTGACCTGTTGCTTCTAGCGTCTAGGGTCATTCTTCAGTGAACAGAAAATTTGGCAGAAAATGCAGTTTTAGAGTGAAGAGACTAAGAAGAGATTAAGACAGCAGAGCATGAGAGGACATTAAACAGAATACACCTTCACAGAATAATAGTGTGTAGAGCATCGAATGAAAAAAAGAGTCTTTCAAGTATAAGCACTTCAACCCTTGATTTAAAGTGGCTGTTTACTTCTATAAGGGGAAGAAAAAGCTTAAATATATTTAGTGTGCTGACATGAAATACCTTTTCTGGTTTGTTTAGTTTTTTGCCAGACTGCAGCAATAACAATTAACTTTTTCAAAACTTTTCTGCTTACCTTCTGAAGCAACAGTGGAAAAAACAGCGTTTCCAAAGCTGTATTCACCGCTTCACTCGACTCCTTTTTAGCCTCTGCATTAAATTAGGTAGGAGCTAGAGACATTGAGCTTTTTCACCATTAACTATAGTTCATATCAAAAAAACCCGTCTGTATTATACTCCCACAAGACAGGGATTTGTGTGGATAATATAGCATATGATTAAATAATCACAGACAGTATTGTAATGCAAATAACAAAAAGGTACAAGTGGGGGTTGGTTAATCATAATCACAGAAACTCAGATTGGTCCTAAGATCTTGATTGTTAGTAGAGCCAAGAATGAGAAACATATCTTCTCAGACAGAAATATCATAGCACCATGGCCTTCTCAAAGACAGAGAGGATGTGACAGTTTTTTTTAAAAAAGCATCCTTGCAAATACATTCTGTGGAACAACTAGACCGCATCATTTGGTCAGTCCCTTGACCTGATACGAACAAGAATATGTAAACTGACTAAATTCACAGCTGTTCCCCATCCCTGGAGGTGTTGAAGGCTGGGCTCGATGAGACTTTGAGCAATCTCGTTTAGTGGAAGGTGTCCCTGCCCATGGCATGAAGGTTAGAGCTAGATGATCTTTAAGGTCTTCCAACCCAAGCTATTCTACGATTTTATGGTTCTATGATTCTGTGCAGCCTGCCAAAAAGATGTTTTTTCACAATAGTAACCATATTTTTCTGGTCTTTCTACCAAAACCATCTCAAGCAGGCTAAAGTCCGGTAAACTTTTGATTTAAAATTTGTATGTCTGTGGAACTACCACTGAAATGGCGACTAGTGTGAAGGATGCACAGTGTTGTGATGCTATTCCAAAGGCATAACTTCAGTTTACATTTGCTTTCTTCAGTTTGCATTTGCCAATAAAGAAATAGAAAGAATTGCCTTTGGAACTACATTTAGATTTATCTTTAGAGCATAGAAAGAATTACCTGTTTAGAACAGAAACTTGCCAGAGATACCTTGTAGGATTTTATGTAAATGACAGATAAGCAGAGTTTTTGTTTTAATTACCCACTCCCTTTTAGAAATAAGAACATCCAAACCTGATACAAACCCTCATTACTTAAATCTAACTCCATATATGAATATCTTCAACTGAAACTAAGCAAATCACACTACAGAAGTCTAGAAGGATCCCAGGAGTCAATTCATCCTATTACCAGCTGCATAACAGTTACTATTCTTAATGCACTCCTTTTTGCTTTTCCCTGCTGCATCAGCAGCCGCTGCCATCTACACTGACTTTCAGCAGAGCGGTATCTCATTTCCTGACCGCTGCAACACCCAGCAGGAAGAACAGAGCCATCTTCCTTCAAGCAGTGGATGCTTTCTCTTACAGGCTGGGCACAAGGGATGGTAGGACAGTGTCGCCTTCACTCCCACCCTATATCTTCCCTAGAAATATGGAGAGATAGGTCAAAAGTGGGCTTCACAACTCTCACTGATGCCCCATTGTCGTGCATGGTTGGACCTCCTTCCCATACCTTCAACCAGATCTTCTACACTGTATGTTAGGTGCAGGGTTTGTCTCCTCAGTATCTGCATCTGGCTGATCAGACTAAAACAAGATAAACCTTTAGCATATGCAGCAGTTTCATGTAACCAGTCCAGAACAGAGATTGCCCAAATCATACTTCTCACAGAAGTCAGCCACGGGACCTATGTGGCTCTGGCCATGTTGCAATGCTTATAGCAGCAGTTCACTTCATTTTCCATTTCTTGCCCAGAGAAAGAGAAATAGCATTCACAGAATAATAGATCTTTTATTTGGCAGGCACAGTAGGGACATAAGTTTAAATCTTTTTGTATGCCCTGATAGAGGGGCAAATTCAGAATTTACAGGAAACTCCTTTGGTCCCAGATAGAACTGTTCATAAAAGCTTGTGTCATGTTGTGTAAAATATAAGTATTTTGAGCTTTACACTCCACTTGAGAAAGGCAATGTATTCTGAATGTCTAAGGTGAACACTACATACATCTTTTCTAGTCTGACACATTCATCTATTCATTAAAGTGGAGAGTAACAAAAGACTTAGATTATGTGTATATGCATGTGTGTAGGCAGGCATACATCATAGATTTTAAGAAATGCTATTTGAAACAGGACTGGGAAACTTTGCAAAACACAACTAGTGTTAATAACCCTGTACAAGGAATGGTAAGAAAGAGGAATTAAATATAACGGTAATTATATTTGTATATTTTCTCTTTTCTGCTATATCCTGCATGGTTCAAAAATTACCGAACTGTGATTGCAGCCTGTAGACACACCATTCTGTTCCACTGGAAGCTGCTCTGCCAAGCACTGCATAAGCCCCTTCAGAAAATTTTCTTTTCAGAAAGAAAGGACAAAAGATGTATGTGGGAAGAAGAATAAGCTACTTCCCTGTAATCTAAGTTCTGACAGTATAGCAGAGTGTCAGGTGGAAATATAAGTTTCAAATACATAAAACTCCTTAAACAAAGCTAAGGCTCTTCTAGACAAATATAAAACCATTTGGAATTATATAAACAGTATCATCAGTCCAGTTTGGATTATGGTGCTAACTATATTAATAACTTGACTTACCTGCTCCTGGACTGCTCCTCCACTGAACATTACTACCTAGAATCTCTGGAGATGTCTGACAAATATTTTATTTACATGTTGATGTGTCAACTCCCACATATCTCACACCTTGCCATACAAATAAAACATTTACCAAACTCACAGTGGGTTTTGAATAAGCACCACCTAACTACATACACAATTTCTTAGCAAACTAATGTTTGCTAAGAAATTGTGTGTGTAGTTAGGTGGTGCTTATTGAATATTTATCTTGCGTATTGTACATCGTGTGGGATAGAATTATCTTTCTGCATCCACATGCCAGCTGTGTTTACCAATATTTTGCTCTTTCATATGTGCTGCTATCCATGAGTCCAACTCTCTCACACTGTTTTACAACATTCACGTAAACTGGTGAAACAACTTTGTGGCTGGAGGAAGGTGTGCTCCACCCTTTATATTGCCAGATTCATGTAATGACAGCTTTGTACAAGTGAGAAAAGTGTAACTTTGATGACAATGTCAATGAATTGACAGAAAAGTCTCCCTTCTTCCTAAAAATACACACCTTGAAATCTCTGGGAGTTTTGCAATTTGGACATCCCATTCTGTTTTAGGTCCTTTTCTTGCTCTCCGTAACCAAACAAGATTTCTAAGGGCTGTATCAGAGCTGGGTAGGACATTGGAATCACAGTCAGAATGGGAAAATTTCACAGCACAATTTTTCTTCTCTGTGTTAATTATTCAGCAGAAACTCCCTAGAAAGTCAGTGCTCTCAATGTCTTGGTCTGCTTCACCAGCTCCAGCCAGCGCTGACTGCAGATGGAGAATTGAGTGTTTGGCAATACACAGACGAACGGAATTATCTAGACCTTGTCAAAACTTCTAGCTGAAATATTGGAGAATATCTGCAAGAAAAGTGGAGCTGCGCAACATATCATAGTGTACAGAAGGGGTGCGCTGGAGTCTATTTTAATTACTTCATACAAAAAAACAGCAGCTAACTCCGGGTAAGTGTTCTCAAAACTAGGAAATAAACTGTTTTCACTTCTGCCTTTTGGGCTTGTATTTCACATATCTCTGTGAAAGATGGGACACAATTATGATGCTGTGGGACTGCAGCTCTCAGCCTGAAATGCCAGTTTCTCTGAGATTCATGAGGACGACTAATAGATTGATAACTTGTCCAGAGTGGCCCTCTTTTCCTGAGGAAATGAACTCTTGGCTGGATTAATTTTAC
>NW_009722082.1:0-68258 GCF_000703405.1 Apaloderma vittatum | reverse complement strand
CAGGAATTCCATCTTGGCAGCCATGTGTTAAAAGGTAGGAAAATCTTGTGCCATGAGAAGGACACTCTTCCAGTCCAGGAACTGTAGAGGGTTAGCAGGTGGCTGAGAGGGAAAGTGTCAGAAACCCATCCCAAAGAAAAATATTGCTTACGTATTAGGTCCAGAAATGTGACAGGTGGATACTACAGTACGTTGACACTGGTACTGGTCTTCGCTTGCTACTGGGATAAAGTAGCAAGCCCAGACAAAAAGGCAATGAAAGGTTCGATATACCTATTTGATGGGAAACAACATGATAAAAATAGATGGGAAACATTAAGGGAGACAAAGGGCACAAAAAGAAAGGATCTGAATAATTCTAAAAAGACTTTCTGGATAAAAATAAGGAAAATGTAAAACTCATTTAATGAAAAAGCCATATGAGGCTCCTTCTGCGGAGAAAAAACAAAATTATCTTCTTCATATACTTCGACTGAAGTACACGTCCTCTGAGCACTGTAAAACAACACAAGAAGCAAAAGGCATGCAACTAAAATGGGTTTATTCAATTTAGTAAGGCAAAAGAGAACTAGTCCGAGATTTACACAGCAATGTTGCAATCTTTAGGTACTCTAAAGAAAGAGCAAAGTTTTTCACAAGTATTTCAAGGAATCAAAACAAAGCAAATTCTATTAGTGTGAAAATGTTACTTTCCTCTGTTTCTCTCCAGTGTGCTGTACATTACAGCTGTTGGTTTTCATGTGTTCAGGTCCTCATAAAATAATAGAATAGAGAAGGAGGGTGTCTCCTACATAATATCAAGTAAGAGAATAGATGCCATTAGAGGACAGAAAAAGTCAAAGAGATTATGTAAAAGAAGCTGAGTTTGCCATCAAAATAAATGGGTTTTACTAGTCAGTCTTCAAGACCAGTATTTTTATGCACTGCCAAGACCTATGACTCATGAGTAGGATAAAATCAAGCTGAGGACACTAAATCATTTAAGGGCAGAGGACATGGTGTATGAAAGGAGACTAACAGGGAAGAGAAAATTAAAAGAAAGTTTAATTGCTGTTGCTTAAAATGTAGAAGGAAACTGTAGAGAAGATGAAGCCAGACTCTTCTCAGAGGAGCACAGCAAAAGGATACAAGTTGCAGCAAGGTAAATACAGTCTTGCTGTAAGGAAAACTTTTTCCTCAAGGAGCATGAATGAGCCCTGAAACAGATTTCCATCTCTGGAGATTTTCAAAACTCAGATGTACAAAGCCCTGAACAACATTACAGAAAATTTGAAATTAGCCTTACTCTGAGCAGGAGGTTGGACTAGATGACATCCAAACATCCTTCATAATCTGTTTTTCCATGATTTTCATTATTTTTGTATTTTTTGTATGATTCTATGACTGTAGGTAGAATTTAACCTGCAAGTTGAGTATTCAGAATCAAATTTTGAAATGTCAGTACAGCCAAGTGAAAGCAAACCTCAGTATTACAAATTACTGAAAAAGTTGCAGACTAACATCATTGCATTTTATGATGCACCTGAGAATCTAATTTCATGTTCATCTTCTAATAAAAATCTTGTAATAAAATATATATATATAAATCATCTGAATTATGCAACTACAATTTCAGGAACAACTTTAGACAACTCTTAACTTTGTAAATTTTGCAGTGTTCTGTAGGTCTTAATGTTGCTGTTGCAATAAAAACAGCATATAAAAATGAGCCCCAAATGACTACTTATCTATCATGAGAGTAGCTGGGATGCCTCATACTTCTGAGGGATTGTTCTTTCACTAGCTGTGCTATCTCGTAAAACTCATTGAATACAATGAGAGATTGATTGTGAGGGTTCTCTTTATTCACAATGAAATATTCAATTGTGATTGGAGAGATGATTTTTATCATGTTCTATCACGAAATTCTATCAATTTTGTATATGAATCCATAGATGGAATCCCTAAACTTTATGGGATGAAGATGCTGAGAGATAGTTGCATGTGCATATGGTTCTACTGTTGCCACGATTTTCCATGTTCTGTCCTTACTCTTCTGTGGAACAGATATACTCCTGTTGATTTTAGTTCCATATTTCTGTATACAAATGGTGTATTGGAAGACAACCTGACAATATTCCTTCACTCTTTGGCTTGGACATGGACTTTGTTCACGTCCATTGAGGATAAAAGGCTCGGCAGTGAGACTGTGCAAATTGATTTTCTTTTACATCTGTTGCAGGACCAAATTTTCCAGTGTGAATATTTTTATGTGCAATCCTGTAATACAGAGTTACTGTCTTTTTAGCACTAGCTTCCAGCAAACATCTGTGAAATACAACAACCACAAAATAGAGGCAGTATGCTTCTATCTTCCCAAAAACACAGATGATGGTACAGGTCTTTATTGCATACAATTGTCCATAGCAGAATGGTGAATGGTGGATGGTGAATGGGGCCTAACATCTACCACACAAATACTTCACCTTGGCTCTTACAAGAAATAAAAACTCAGTTTTCTGGGTGTCCAAAAACATAACCTACCCCTGCATGAGGGTCAGGGCAATCCCAAGGACAATTACAAGCTAGTCAATGAGTGGATTAAAAGCAGCCCTGTAGAGACTTGAGTGTGTTGATGGATGAAGAAGTTTACATGAGCTGGCAATGTGCTCTTGCAGCCCAGAAAGCCAGACACATCCTGAGCTGCATCAAGAGAAGTGTGGCCAGAAGGTCAAGGGAGGTGATTCTACCCCTCTACTCTACTCTGTTGAGACCTCACTCAGAGTACTGTGCTCAGCTCTGGGGCCCCCATCATAAAAAGGTCATCAAGTCCAATTCCTAAATTGTTTTTTTTCATTTTAGAGTACTTCACTGTATACCTCTGGGTCCTTTTTTTCTCAAGACCTAAGTAAGTTGTTTCAGACTATCTTAGTATTTCCTCTCTCTATCCAGTCAAAACACACTGAATGAATCAATACATAAGAAGCATTTATTTGCCTGTAATGTATTATCAAAAATCATATGCTCTTTTTATGAAAAATGTATCACCTTATCCTCTGCATTCACCATCTGAGCTTTTAGTTCATCTGGTTTTTGCTTTCTTAAAATCAAAAATCCCGTGTTACTAACCTTCTTAACAAAATAAAATTGAAATCTCCACATGAATAAAAGCCTCTCAGCACCTGGCCATGCTAATACCAATAAACAAACAAAAAAATTCTTCCTTTACCTTGGAACCCCTAAATTAGAATATCCATAGAGAAAATAGCTCATCTACAGTCTTAGTTATGTGCTGTATGGAAATGTCTGGCAATCTTCACAAAGGTACTTCAACAGTTTTAACTGACTAACGTGCTCAGAAAATTTTGCTGGCCTCTTTATTTTCTTCTGTGTCACATTCATAAACCTGACTCTCTGCAGTGAAGGTAAGGATTTGATAACATACAGTTAAGGATGCATACTAAGCTCCTTGTTTGCTGAAGTTGCAGACCAATATTTAAACTGTCTCCTTCCAAAGGCAGAGAATAAGTTTCAGCAGACATATCTTAATATTCAAAGCCATTGCCCTGATACATTCCCCAGACTTTCTTTTCACATTGTCTTATAACATTGATGCAGTACTAGTCATTTTTACATGGTGGCTAAAATTTAAAATATGTTTCTATCTTTCGTTTGCATGGGAAATCCCACAGGGATGATTCCTTGTGGAAGAAAAGGTTCTTTGTACTGATTCACCAGAGCATAGCAGAGGAAACAACAACCACTTTTTCATATTTGTGACAATACTTGGATTTTCAAGGTCATAGGCCTTTCTTCCCCACTTCTTTTTTTAAAAAAAAAAAAAGAAAAAGAACAGGGAAAGAAAGACTCAACAATAGAAATACTTCAATAACTCAGGCGTAAGTCAAACAAAAGTTTAAGGACATGACTGAAATCAAAGCCTGGTTTCATAGGTTCATTCATTTGTCTCCATACAGTGTCCCCAAGGGAATGCTTCAAAATCACGCTACTAGCAAAACAGAATTTTTGACAAAGGAAAGTGTTGATCAAAACCATAACCATAATAGCCATACTAAAACTAATAAAATATTATTTAAATTCTGAATCCCTGAAATAAGTTACAGTTTTAGCTTGTGCAACTATTATGATTTAAAAATGCAAAATATTGGCATTCTTAATCGCTGGTAACTACAAGAGTGCTGAAACACAAAGTGACGATTAAAGTTTTTTTGTGAGTAACATATGGTCATACCACTCCAAAAACATAAAAGTTTAATAACAATGGACTAAACAAACACTGGGAAGATGCGTAAGAAAAAGATATTGCTATGAGCAACCAAGTGCTGATATAATGTAAAGCTTTGTTTGTAAGGGAGAAAATATTTCATTGTTGTTGTCAATTTGAGACAAATATTTGCTGATACACTGGACAATACAAGTAACAAAATTCAGTTTTGCACTGAAGTAGAACGTCTCCAAGGAACAGGTAAGCACACTCATGACACTTTATCAGGATAGCCAGTACCAGCTTTCAGCAGATGCGTACTGCTTGTCACTGTTGACAGATCCATGAGAAGATGACCTATATAGCTGCTATATCTGCTGGAGGAAGTGTCAGGTGGAAAGAATAACCCTGACACTACAAAGACCAAAAATACAAAAAGTAAATCATTAGTAAAAAAAATTGCTCCGAGGTTAGTGGATGTATTTTGCATTTTTTTATCACTTTGCTTAGTGTCAAAAGTCCCCAGAGACACTAAGGTGACAATGTAATTTCTAGACAGTAGCTAGGTATCATGTGTGGTGACGCCCCATAAATTTAACAAATTCTGATTTTTTTCCTAAGAAACACTAGCACAGTGTTAGTGGTGACTGAGAGCTTGATGGAGGAAAGACCCCAGCCAGGAAAGATCATTAATGCTTTTTTTTAGTATTAAAAAATATGCTTCTATAAGGATTAACATAGGAGGCTAAACAATGCCCTTTCCTTCCTCAGGAAATGTTTGCTTCCACACTCCTGATCTGTCCTCTGAAAGCTGAGCTGGACTTGGCAGAGGAAGCTGCATGTGGGGCAGACTCAACAGCTCTGACACATGGTGTTCTTTCACAGAAGTGCATTTCTTAAGATAAGTGTGTAAAACATTTGTATGTCCCCCAGAAGAGAACTGTAGGAAGGTAACCAACACTTGTAGTCTGTACTGAAAGTCTGTCAACCCCTAATCCAAAAATAACTAACTCTCCTGATCCTCTTGCATGAACTGAGCAAATGCAGGGTACCTTTAATGAGCTTAGGGACATAACTTTATGAAAACAGTGAGGAAAGAAAGGAAACGTACAATTCACTTTTCTTTATATATATAATTTATACCTCTTTTCCAGTCCTCTGTCTCTCACAGAAACCAATTCTTTACAGACAATACAGAGAACAGAACTATGGATCCAAGTCAGGTGAAAAATAATTTTTCTTTTTCTACTTTGCTTTTAACTTGACTCAGTTGCCCAAGCATGTTACTACCTGATGACACTAATGCTTGTGGAGACACAAGGAGATAGCATAAGGATGGGAATGAGAAATGGGAGTACAAGATCATCACTTTCAAAGGCAACATCAATTTATACCTACATCAATTTATACCCAAGGTCGCAGCTTTAGTGCATCTAGCCACTGCAATATCATACATGGAATTTTCTTAAATTTTCTCTCATATGGAGATCAAGTTTTGATAGTTCTCCAACACTTTTGTCTAGCCTGATTGAAAGTTATTTATCCCAATTCTAATCAAACTATCTGCTTTAGTCAAACTATAGCTTTAGTCAGAGGGAGAGTTTTAAGTTTGAGCTTCCTCCGTGTATGACAAGGTAAAAGATCTAATTTGATAAGTGACTCTGAAAAAACCTTCTCCATCACTTATATTTTACTAGTAGACTCAAGCAACCTGAAACTTCTTGGATTCTGACAGATTTATTGTCTGAATGCAAAGCTTAAATGTGATTTTCTTTCATTAACCTTGACACAAAGCAATTATGTGCACATGGACAGTTCTGAGGTTAGAAAGAGACAAAGTCATTTCCTTCGCTAAATTGTTATACGACAAAGTGCTGGCAAAGTATTCCGGGAAACTGCCCTCCTTGTTACATCAAGTCATATTTCTTTCTCATTCCTTTAATGCCATATGAGAATAGTGTTTACCAGCTTCCAGTTGTGGAAATCAGTTCATGACTGTGTTTGTGCTGGTCCTAGACCAATTTCTAATAGGTGTGTGAAATACTGTTTCCCTGTTGTACCAAGCAGTACTCCAGCCTTCAAAAATGCAGAGCTTTCGTGTGACCACAAAAACTTGACAATTACCATGTAAGACCCATAAGATTATGAACTTGTGACAATGGATTGTGTGAATTATTTGACTGTGATTTTTCAGTGTTTACACTGAGAACTGGATGGGCATATTGAGCTGGTTGAATATGGAAGACTGAACAGCCAATTGAAAGAGCAGATCTAGTTAAATGATTTTTACACACATGTAGGACCTTTCTATGGAAATTCCAGTTCTCAGATGTAACACATCCCAGTGTGAGAATCCAAAGATTGATCCTGCTTTAAAAATATTCTAGCCAGTGGTCTTGTTGCATTTAGGGTTGATGCTGGTATAAACTTGAAATGGTTATTAAAGTTGTAAGGAGCAGGGATATACTAGACACTGTATTGTCATGGGGTAGTTTCCTTTTCCCTAATGAGAAAATTTAGCAATATTCAATGAAATATTTCCTAAAGCAGCAAGAACATCAGGAAAAACATTTCTTCAAATTCCAAACAAAAATGCTTGACCAGAATAATCTGTTATGAAATAGTAGGTTATTTCTCAGATTTCTAGATGCCAAGCCATCATCTGAACAGAGAAATCAATGTTTATGATACTGCAGACCTAATCCTAGTTTTTAAAAGGGTATACCGATGCATATCTTCACCTTTTGAACAATGAATGTACGTGAATTCCCTTCTTCATGATGAGAACAAGTCTTGCAAAGCCAGGAGCTCTTTCATTTAACACAAGTCACCAGTTTCTGTGTGATCTAGACAGCGTGTGCTCTGGGCCTCAGTTGTATTTTAACTGAAAAGCAGCTCTAGGCTGGGTAAAATACTGCTGGTGGGACAGACAGTGGCTGTTAGAAAAACTGCCGTTGCTTAGGAATGAAAACATTTCACAAGAATGTGTCCAGTCTGATTATATTTTGGAGCAGAAGTGTCAAAACAAATCATTTCTGCTTCTTGTTACAATAGCATGGATAACATTGAAGTATTTTGTTTAGATAAAGTGGAAATGGTATAAATTTTTGTAATGTTAATATACAGATATGAGATTAATAATGTCTACCTTATGGTAAAAGGGTTCACATCTTTGAACACCATGTTTTTGTGCTTATTTAACTCCATAAAAATTTTATTTTGATGCAGAATTTTAACATTCTACCTTGAATAAGCACAGAGTTTTGAAAGATAAATTTCACAAGGCATGACAGCCATTCTCTGTCTAAGTTCTACATCAGATGGCACTCACAAATAAGCTTAATTCAAATATTTGCCACTGATACAGTGCTTTAAAATCTTCAGACGCAAAATGCTGCAAAACAGTGAGGTTGATTAAATATCCATGAATTGTAAGAAATATCTAAATTATCATAACATCTATAATATTTGCTTCCCATTAGAACTGTTCCGCAGGCCTTATCTGTGATAATAAAATCCTATTTTTTTTCCATAACTACGTTATCCCTGACATCCGGATCAGTCTTGCAGATGACAGCTGTCTGAAGAAGTGGCTTTACTTTGAACAGCCTCCTACGGTGCTTAGCATCATTAGTCTGGAAAAAAATCCTCCCTTTGGCAATCAATACGCTGTGTTTTATTGAATTTGTTGTCTAATCACAGGCACATTCTGTGCAGTTTAGGAAGGAGAAAAGATTTTATTACCTGCCAGAGAATGAAATGATTCTTATGACTTTTTACTTTCACTTCATCATTATTACTATCCTCAGGCTTAAAGATGGGAAGAAGTGAGGGGAAAAACAGACAGGAATCTGAAGGAACCCTACTGGAAATAATGAAAGCAAATGGCAAAGGCATAGTCTTCAAACACCAATTTTGGGAGTGGTTTTTTTCCAATAAGACACTTATCTATATTCGTTAATAACAAATTATTAAAAATCCATCTACTGAGATTGGGAAATAAAAGATGTCACACCAATGTCGTGGTAATTAGTTTTCAATTGTTACATGTTAGTAATCAATTAATATTTAATATAAAATAGTTGTTCTAGTGAAGTCTGGCCTTTTATTAGGTTGTAAATAAGTATCATTTAAATATCAATTACATGGACTAATCTTTCCCCCAGCATTTCACTGATTCTGGATAATTTTGGTTTTGACTACTTCCTTCAGGAATCTATGCAGCAGTAGGATTTTAGGCTTTATGGTCTGCTTTGAAATCTCTTCTTTCAGCCTATATGTTTATGTTCAATGAACTGTAAACAGTTACTTCATTTGGAGGTGTTACTTTAAAGGTATTTTACATTTCGTATAACCCTTGAGATCTCTCTTTTAAAGAAGACATGAATTTTGTTTATTCAGTCTTACCATGACTTACTTGTCTGTCTTTTTCTCTTTTGACTTTATGTTGTTTCTTCTATATCTTTTCTAGTCAGTCCTACATCATGTACAGTAGTCCAGATGTGTACAACCTAGAACTTTATAGTTCTTCTATTTCTACTTGATCTACTAATAATTGTTATTAAGCTACATTTCCTTTTAAACAGAGCAGAAATGTGAGGAAATGGTCTATGCATGAAGAACCTGAACTCACGAAGGACAGATTAGAGGGAACGCAAAAAAGGGAGGCAAAAGATCTTTATCAGCCATGTCACGTTCCTCTATATATGTCACAGAAATGGAAAATACTTTCTTTCCTTAGGAAGTTTAGTGGTTAATCAGATCATACGCATGTGAAGTTAGGCAGCCTTGTGGTGCATTACTAGCTTACTGTAATTCTTGCATCTTTTAGCATTCACATGGTAGAACAAAATGCATGATTAAAAAGATGAACTATGTTGTTAGTCTCAAAGAAATGACTGTGTAATTCATTCAAAAGGTATTATTTTAAATACTCTCTCAATATTTTATCAAAATAAAATTGAACAGAATTCACTTCCACAGATATCAAATACTTGGAGGCAGGAATCCTGTAGTGATTTATAATAGTGCTCGATAACTCTCTTCCATGTGGAAAAAAACTCTTTGACTGTGGCCACACCTAAACATAATGGTGCCAGAGATCCACTAGACTCTATGAGAGTGCACTTCCTACCCATTTCACCAGAGCACTCACTTCAGAAAGAGGCTCAAAACTTCTAAAGCTAAGCAATGTATCTGAGCTCATCCAATCTCCTACTCCACACTATAAGTGAAACTAACACAGTAATGCTTTATCTGTAAAGGCGCTACCGCTTCAACTCCACCACTGGCATTGGTAGGACTAAACATGAGGATAGATACTAGCTTTTGAAGTATCTTCAAAAATCTTGTGCAGAGTGGGTTTCGAGCTTTCTGCTTTACAGACAAATATAACTGCTACACATCAGCACTTCAGTTATTGCAATATGAACAGATCTGAAGAAGTCACTATCAGGGTGGGAATTTGAGCTAACCTGATTTACTATACCAAATCCATTATTGAGATATATTTGAGTCTTCTTTCAAGTGTGACAACAGGAAAACTAATAACATCATGCAAGTGGTTCCATGAAAAAAAATACTCAGAAAAAAGAATGACTTCATTCTTATTCTTGGTGACAGAAAGTAACTAGTTTATCAAAGTAAAATTTTAAAACAGTAGAGACAAAGGAAAAATCAGTAAGCACTAAAGAAAGACAGAAGTTACACTAGAATACACTAAAATACACTAAAACTCAACTAAGAGGGATTCAGCAAAACTTCTTCATTTGTTTCATGGTTCATTATTTAGACTGCTTAGTAGGTTTCATGCCGCTCAGCATTATTTAAAAACAATGTTTGGATAAAGATTTAATTTATACATTTGTTTCCTCTGGCTACTCAGGCAAACAGGGTGCTTCACATAACACGATTACTGAATTTGCATGGATCTGATGGCTTCAGTATACAATACTGCATAATGTTAACCCATTTTCCAACAAAATCTGTCTGCAATAAGCTCTGCTGAACTAGCTGAATTAGTTGCAAGAGTAAAGGAGTTGACAGCTCTGCTTTAGACTAGTATTGCCCTGCAATGTTCTGTATATGCCGTAAGAGGCGAAAACGCGCTTTTTTATTTTCTTCGTAAAACCAAAATCTTAAAGGATTTCTGGAAAAGGGGTAGGGTTCCTTGCTTTAAAGAAATATTTGCAGAACAAAATCATCCTTTCTGATGCAAAGTGAGCTCAAATGAAAGCTTAACCATCTTCCTGTCCATCTATGCAAATTTTAGGATGTCCATTAAGATTTAAGCTTTCACTGGTATTCTCTCAGTGGTGGCAATGAATATGTTTTTTCCTCCAGAAAATACCAGGGATCTTTATGTCTTTGAGAACGTTCTTCATGTGCCTTATGTATCTGAAAATGGTTAAAAAGATTCAAAGGTTATTAAATGGGAGACGTAAAACTGGACAGACATAAAACTTTGCTCAGAGTTCATTTCTTCAGCAGTCCAGGATACTGAAGAGCAGGCTAGAGGTGTCTTCATGTTCTGCTGCACCCAGGTGAAGAGGGCAGGCCATGGGACATGGGAGCCAGAGACAAACCAGCTCAGCTCTGAGAATCTAACTTCATTAGCATGGCATGGGACTTGAGCTACTATAGTCCATTTAAATAGAGGTGGACATCATAAAACAGCACTATAATGATATGACAATACAGTGTCTGGACTGGGCTTGTGGTTTCAGCTGCTGATCCAGCCTTGCAAAACAGTGGCACAAATCTGTATTCTCACCTGATGGACCAGCTTGGTAGAAAATATTCTATTGATGGTGCTGTGGTTACCTAATATAAGTTTGTGACAAAGAAAAGAGGCAATATTTTTTAGGCAGGAAGATCTGTGTTCAGGAGAACCAGCTGTCACTGAGGCAAGAAGAATTTCTTTTTGTCTGACAGATTTTGGCAACAGATTCTCAGCACCAGGCAGTAGTAGGCGTGAATTGAGTTGTTGATGAATGGGATAGTTCAATGAAGCCATCACTCCTGAGTGTTTAAACAAGCAATGAGACATTTCAATGGATTAAAGGGAATGAAAGATACTCCAAATAAAACATCACAATGACACTACACTTTGCACTCCTATAAAGAGTAAAGTATGCTTTCATCCCAATTGGAAATCAAAATAGCCATGAGAAGGAAATGGTTTGTAAATGTGACCAAATTTATTGCCACATTTTCTAGATTAAAAAAAATAAAATTGGTCTGAAGAGATACCTAGTAGGCACAGAAAGCTTATTAGGATATTCAGAATCAAGTAGGAAATCAATAGAAACATCTTCAGGAAAATCATGGGGAAACTGATTACTCCTCCTGCTTTAAAATACCAAAGAAAAGCCATCACACTTCAGCTAAAGTGAAGGAAATCTAAAGCCATGAAAGGCAATTATTTGTTTACAAGTCACAGGTAGCTATCCAGTTTATTGGCAAAAATGGTCACAGAGACAAAATTCAGATTGCCTGTAAAAAGAGCTTGATATTTGTTACAAATATTAATCATATATTTTAATATTGTCACAGGCAATGATAAGGGATAACCAAAGTATGCACATCAGAGATAGCATAAGTTGTTCAAAACATGTCATGTTTAATTGCCAATGATTTCTTTAAAAGAAACTACCACATAAGCTCACAACTATTTAATTTTACTAGCAGTTGACGATTTTGCATGGCAGATAAAACTAATTCATAATTTTAAAAGTAGTTCAGCAATCTTAGGTATTCTCTTTATATATATATATATAAAAGGTCTTTTATCTTCAAGCAAGTCACAACATTTCTTATGGTTTGATGATTTTCATTATATGAGTAGGCAGTTGACCACTTCTAAATTTATAATAGCACCAACCCACCAGGCTTAAATGCTGTTTGTTTCTATTGTAACCATGGGCTGATCATAAAGCTCTGTTCAGTACCTGAAAAAAAATCATATTTAAAGTTTTTCAAACATGTGCTTAACATCTGTATCTGCAGACAAATGATGCCGACCCTATTATGCAGCTGCCTTTTGTATTAGCATCCTCTGTCTGGATGCCTCAGCTTTAGCTTTTGTGATGGACTTCTTCAGATACTGCCTCCTCATTCCTCCCCATCCCAGCCTTTTTTGCCCTAGCAGAATATTCCACAGCTCTATAAAAAGGATTTGTCTCTTATATCTGTAGTTCTTTAAAACACAGGTAATCATGTATTCAAATGTATCCAAAGATTTAAGTTACAAGCCAAATATCAGTCTGGCTGAAATGAGTATAACAGCTTCAAAATTGCCTTCAAATTTATGTAATGCCTTTGTGTTCTGCTTACTAATTGCCCTAGAGGAAAAAAAAAATAAGCTAACAAAATTAATTTACTAATGTTTAATCAAGTATATCCAAGGTCAGTAAGGTCCTGTGAAGAGCCGGGCTTACTCTCTGGAAGAAATACACAAAAATACAGCCTGAACACACACAATATTTTGAGATATTAGATCCCTCATTTTACGTGTTGTCTTGAGGATTTACATCTGTGCGTGCCTAGTAAACAGTTATATTTGTGACTTGTAGAATAGCTTGTGCTATAGATGGGGGGGAAGTGACACTGACTGGCTTTTCCCCTCTCAGCTACTTTAATTTGCCTGAGCACTTGCATCCAGCATCACTGCAGAGTGTGTCTCCTCATTACTGAGCAAAGCAACTCCAACAGCTTTTTCACTGCCATTATTGCTTTGCTCCTTTGATAAATTCTAGGTCAGAAGTAGACATTTCGATGTGGGGAGCACAAAGCTGTAACATTTCTTTCATAGCACAGATCCTCAGCTGTCCATAGGGAAGGAACAGCAATCCCAAGGAGATGAAAGCCAACCTAAGGTGCATTTCCTCAGCAGGCAAGAAAAAAAGTGGAGGGGAGCATGACCTCTTCTGTGGTTGGGTTTGCTTTGTTCTCCCACTCTGAATTATCCCAGATCTCATTTGGCTTATATGTTTCTTTGAATGAAACTTACCTCTGGCAGCTATTGAGAAAACCTTTGGAGCCTGCTCAGTCTTTAGGCATGTTTGTTTTCCTTGGGGAGAGGAAGAAGATTTGGGAGATGACGAAGGGGAGGATCCTTACTCTTAAAGCCACACTCCATGTAGATCCATGGATGAGCACATGCACAACACTCAATCAGACTTACTCAATCAGACAAAACTTTAGAACAGGACTGGACACACAAAAGCCAGCTCACTAAGGTAAATTAACTATCTGAACCCTAGTAATAGCCAACTACATAGATATGGTACATTGATAGGGTCACATCAGAGTATCCTGCTTTTTCTAGCAGCAGAATACATAGGGGCAGAAGAGTTTTCACAGAGAGAAGCAGGAGCAGAGCCCTGGGGCTGGCAGCTGCAGGGGCTGTGTGGGAGAGAAGCTGTTTCCAAGATCACAGGAGAGGGGTCCCATTTAAATAACAACTGTTCCCACTCTCTGCCTTGCAGGAGGAGCAAGCATGTCCTTCTGTGGCTGGCTAAGTAAATACCAACAGGAGGCAGTAGATTTAGTTTTCCTCGGGAATCTAAGAACTAAGATTGCTGTGTGTAGAGCAGATAACACACTCTACTGTGCAGAGATCTGAATCTATTGCTGTTTCTCTCATTTTAACTGAGATTATTTCAGCTTTTCAAAGTATCTTCCTATTTTTGTTCACTTATTAGAACTTCCTGCTTTTGTGAAAAGGTATTATAAACATATGACCTCTTAAATGATATCATGTGATTTATCTAGCTGCCTCACCTTCTAAGATAGCTATTTTTTATAGCACTGAACCTGATATTGCTTTGCTTCAAAAGAGAGAGTGCATAAGTCTCGCTACTGATATCATAACATTTTGCACCACTCATCCCATGTCCATACAGTGCAGAAAGAACAGGCTCCTGGGAGGCTTGCTGCAGGCCTGCTCACCTCCCATCCACGCAGCTGCTGCAGCCCCCAGCAGCCAAGATGCCTGACGGGTGCCAGTGGGGCTCCCATGTTCAGGATTTTGTTTGCCACATGTTCCAGAAGGCAACCATTGTTCTTGCCATGAGCAGAAAAGGCAAGAGCCTGGAGTGGGTTCCCCCAAGACACCATGGGTATCACCGATGCTCGTTCTGCAAGTGATTACAACAGTGGTTACGTGTCCCTGGCAAAGAGCAACACAGCCACATCAACCCTAGTTGCTTACAGTGTCAGTGTTTCCCCAGAGGGCCAAGTATGGGGATTTGATGGATGTCTTGGTATGCAGCGTTTCACCTTTGTTGTTAGGAAGCCAGAGCTGCAGCTGTTTACAAGGGTGTGCAGGAACAGGATGAAGGGCATTGGTTTTAAACTAGAGCAGGGTAGATTTAGACTAGGTATCAGGAAGAAATTCTTTACAGTGAAGGTGGTGAAGTACTGGAACAGGTTGTCCAGAGAGATGATGGAGGCTCCATCCCTGGACACATTCATGGTCAGGCTTGATGGAGCTCTGAGCAACTTGACAACTGCTCACTGCAGGGGAGTTGGTCTAGATGGCCTTTAAAGGTCCCTTCCAGCCCAACACATTCTATGAGTCTATTCTATGATTCTTGAAATTGTTCTAAGCCATGTTGGATGGAGCCTTGAGCAACCCGATCTAGTGGGAGATGCCATTGCCATGGCAGAGGGATTGGAACTAGATGATCTTTGAAGTCCCTTCCAACCCAAATCAATCTATCATCTATGATTCTGTTCTATGATTCTATGAAACACTGTCAGCCCTTCTTAGCCCTGAGTAGCTGAAACCTGTGAAGAGTTTGGCAGAAGCTAAAGCACCGTCTGGACTGCATAGCAGAATGAACTTCAGAGACAGCTTAAATCTGAGTAAAAACAATACCCCCTCCCTATTACTGCCACTCAATGCATCCTCCCCTCAGAACAAAAGTAAGCACAAAAGCGCAGACCAACAAGCTTGTCCATTCCTAGGCATGAACTCAGACTGCTGGAGGAGAGCTTTGGATAAGATGGAGGAGGAATGATTACAGGTTGGCTAAGATGGCATGTTTTCAGGTATATAATTGAGCTAGGAAATTATGAAACATCTGCTTAGTTCTCAGAAACATACAAAAATGTCTTTTGGAGGGTTAAAGGAAAATGAGGTTCAGTTGATATACTGCTATAATTTTAAAAATGATGTTTCCGTGTCTATGCCTGCAGGATGGGAGGCTGAGCTGCCAGAGCCCAGTATCGTTCAGCAAGGTAGCTTGATCCAAGCAGAGCACAGCGATAACACAGGGCTTGTGCTGTCAGGATCCAAATGGCTTTCCTAGAATTGCTGACTCCCCAAATCACTTCTGTTTCTTTCTTTCTTGCAGGAAGCATAAATGCTCCATCCTCAGCCTTTCAAGCATTTCTGTCAGCTGCTCTTTTAAATTACAGGATGACCCTGATGAAACATGAATTCAATAAAATGTGATTTATCATGTAAATAGCTAAGAACTAGAATAATGTGCCCCAATATTAGACACATTCAAAGAGACTAGGGATTTGTATCAATCTGAAGAGGCTGAAATAGCTATTTAAAAACAATAGTTTTAGACTCTGCCAGCTTATAGCTATAAATATTTGGGATTGTATATTCTTTGCTATATATACATCTTGCCCAGGAAGCAAAAAGACAAGACTGGGAACAGTATCTTTTTATTAATCTTCAACATGTGGCAATACAGGTGTGTGGAGGAACCCAGTGCTTGTCAGCTGTAGTGAACGTATTGCAAAGTTTGCCCCATAGTCTCATCGGAATTTTTCCCCAAACAGACATGCTTCAAGCAGAACAGATCTTAGCTTCCAGAAGAGAGGCACAAAGGGTACTGAATTTACAATTTCAATTGAAGATACATTTTTTTTGGCAAATATTAATTAAATTAACCAGGCCCTAGCAAATTAGTAAAGGTGAACTGCGGGGAAAAAAAAAAAAAGGAATTTTGGTGGAAACTAACAGGATGGAAATCCTGGGTAGAGAAATAATAAAGAAAACCTCCACATTTGAAAAGCAGGTGGTCTCTTGCTGAGGCACGTACTTAGGACTTGACATACCTATCTTCAAGAATCTACTATTCTAGGCACAGCTGACAGTGATTCCGAAATGCCAAGTATGCATGACCTTCCTTTCCCATGAAACTATGTGAAACATGTCATCTTGATATAATATTTGAGGCTCAAAAGCTGTGACACAAGTATGGTCTCACACCAATCTAGTCACTGCAGAAATAATGAGTAAAACTTTTAATGAGTGCGATGTTTGAAAAGGTCTAAGCAACGATGTAGAAATCTGCATGGATTTAAAAAAATAAAAAAGTTACTATTATCTGTATAACAGATTAGTTGTAAGTATTTGAGATCATATGTTGTTTGTTAAGTGGTATTAAGTTTTGGCAGCAAAAGAAGAGGGAGCCCTGGGAACTGTATCTTTAAGTGTCTGAGATTCAGTATCACATGAAGCTAGGGGCAGGGGCATTGCAGAAGCGAATGTTTATTAAACAGAGCTTGCTGGAGATGGGTACTGAAAAAAGAAGAATGAGTTTCAAGCACTTGAATGCATCTGTGCTCTTGCTGGGCATCAATGACAGAGCTGCAAATAGATTCTAGGCATCTTGCCTCTCCATTACCAGCTCTAACACCGGACTCATTCACTGCTAACTAAACATGCTGCTTGAAAGGCTTGTGCTTCAGCAAATCCAAAATTCACGTCTTCCCATACTACGTCAGACTATGAGATTGCAGTTATTTTATTAAGAGAGAATGTGCTCCCCACAGGTGAAAAGGCCAGCAGCTGATTCCATTAGTTATGCAGCTGGCTCCAGAGGATCCACTGATATGAGATGCAGACTGGTTTTTATTCATTTGCAGAGCATTTCTTTTTCCTCAAGCTGACCACCAAATTGCAGGATTTGAGATGCTTGCTGGAAAGAGTCAAATCCATTACCGCTGAGGCATATAGTTGCTATAAAAGCTAAGATTACAGTCTTCATGTTTAAACATCTGGTCACAACCCAGGAGGGATGTATCCCTGCTGGTCATGAAAAAGTAAATCTTAAATAAGTATAAGTTAATTGCCTGTAGTAATATGGAATCTTTGTAATCATTTCTGTTCGAGCATATAAGTGAGTATTCATTAGGCTGTATTTTCAGACATTTACAGAGATTGTTTAACACATACATTACCAAAATTATTAGCTGCAAATTGGAGAAAATGTACCCTGCACGCTGACACTGTCATTTTATTCTACTTAGTGTCACTAAATCAAGGAGATGGTTAATATATTCACAGATCCACATGACAGGAGGAGGAGATACATGGTTAGACGTTCTATGTATATCTCTATTCATCTATGCACGCACTCCACACTTGTCTGTGCATGCAAAATGGGTTGCTACCTTGCCCTTTTCAAGCACGGGAGACATACTGGCATTTAAGATCTGACTTATCTGCTTTTCTGTCCTCTGGGAATTTTAGCATGTGACTCAAACTAAAAAAGAAAAAAAAAGTGAACACTCCAGGACTCATCTTCAGAATTCTGTTTCCTTGTTGTACCTCCTTAATCCCTGGACACTTGTCTCATGTTTCCATTTGCAGAAAAGTGCAGGTGAGAACTCACATTGAAGAGGGAGGTTACAGAGAGTAAACATCAGCAGTGCAGTCAATTGAACCACTGCAAGGAAAGCAGAATGATAAAATTTCTTAACACTGCTGCCAAGCCTAGGACACAAAAAATTTTAGTTTACCTGTGTTTTTATTTACCACTATATCATTGATCAATTTATATTAATTGTTAGTCCTTTGCAAGTTTCTGCTCTCTAACCATCAGCAGTGGGATCAAGCCATCTTGGTGCCAAACTTGCTACCGAAACTGAATGTCCTAGGTATCAACGGATAGTTTTAGAGGTTCAGTCATGCCAGTATAAGATAATGAAAACTCAGCTACCAACCAAAGCCTAGAAATACCTAACTCTGTTCTGAATCAGTTACCGTACTTTGTAGTTTCTGGCTTCTAATGGAAGCCATCTTCCCAGCTTTTTGCTCTCTTTGTTGAGTCGCCATCCCTGGATGTGTTCAAATGTCATTTAGATGTGGTGTTGGGTGATATGGTTTAGGGGTGAACTTGTAGTGTAGGGTGAATGGTTGGACTCGATGATCCCAAGGGTCTTTTCCAACCTGAATTGTTCTATGATTCTGGGGTACTAGAATGTCTCCATCAACGATAATTTATGGTGAGATTTTCACAAAGGAAAATAGTGTTTAATATAACAGGCCCTAAACCAAATACATCTATATAAACGAAGAAGAGTAACTAACCATTTTTAAAAGATAGAAAGAGAGAGATATTTTTGAATGTGTCTACATGCAGAATGTGGTCATGGCAGAAATAGTACAAGCTGCAACATGCTGAGTATCAAAACAATATTTTGCATCCTGACACTTGAAATAGTCAGGCAAACTATGTGTGGAAAATATAGATCCAATGGGGAGTTTCTTACAGTAGATGGACTTTCAAAAACAATAGGAAATAGAAGAAGACAGCTTAAAGAAAGAACTTTGAGCAAAATATCTTTCAGCTTCTAAAATACAGAAACATTCCCTTGGATTACAGATATGAAATTGTTGTGTGTGATAGTGTTTGATATCATTGGTAACACTAAGCCATAGCCACACACTAGTCTTGGAAAGCCAAGGATAGTTTACCATTAAGTTTTTTTTACATACTATGAAATAAATGTAAGAGCAACCCCAAAGTAGTTCTACATTGCTTAAGGCAGCAAAGTGTGGGATGACCAATAAATACAGGAAAGAATATAAAAGAATCATCTAGCTGTAAATATCCCAGTTTAGCTTTGCTCCAGGGTTGATATAAATCTACCTAAAGTATCCAGGACATAATGTCACCTTGTGTGGATAATATTATCTCTGTTAAAACAATAAATCCAATTATATCAATTAGCTATAGCATAGATAGATGTCATATATAGTTTGTTCACCACAAGATTAATTCCAAATATTAAATGTTAACTAGCTCATTGCATATAATCTGTTCAGTGTGTCTTGTCCAACAGAAAATCCAAGCCCCTACCACACCCTTCCAGAAGGTTAAATGGTAAAAAGTCTGTAAAAATACAAAACCAGTATATTCAAGACATTCTTTCTTAAAAGTCTAATAATTGCACATTGTGCTTTGTAAGGTTTAAAACACAGTACCATTTTACAGACATGGATAGAAGGATGTTTCTAAGTAGCAGTGAGATTATTAATTGCCTGAAGATTATTAATTGCCTATCAATCTTCTACAGCGCAATTCTACCACTCTTGAAATATATGCCAGCAGAGCAAAGAAGACAAACAAGGTAATCCAACAGGCCTTTGTGAATAAAACACTGCAGGCAGCCTCAATGTCAACAAAATTTCTCTCTCACCAAGTTCAGAAACCATATTCACCTGTGATATTCAGAGCAGGAGAAGAAATTTTAAAAGTCAAGAAGAAACCCACCAGGGCACAGTTTCATCTTATCTTGAAGATATCTTTGATGTTGTTCACTGCTCCTGTATATGTCAAATAATGAAGATTGCCAGGAGAAATGCAAAAATGTAGATGCTAGATCCTCCTTTCTCGTCAAAAGCCAAATGGATTCTCTAGGTGTACTTTTTATCAGGCAAAAAAGCAAGGGAGCAGAGGGCATGTATGGAGTTCCATAAATCAGATAAAAGCATAAACTTAAACTATCAGTGCATTTGGTAAACATGCTGTCTATATTTACACATGAAATAGAGAATTCGTCTTATAATTAACTGCATCAAGTCATATGGTAGGGGGAGAGATAAAAGCACTGCATTACATCTAATAAGAAAAGGTTCTGCTTGCTGGGTCAGAGTTGTTGACAGGATAAATTTAGTTTTCAAAAATGATACAAGGCAAAAGAAAAGTCACATGGACCAGAATTACCTGTACTGCTATGCAGTGTATTGATTTTTCTGGAATGATGTTATGTGCTAATACACACACAACATTGCCAGGATTGGTCCTGTAAGGCCCCAGTAAATTTGGTCCTATTGATTTTATCCTACTGTTTTGCAAAGACTCAACAGTCTTGTGGTGTGCAGGGGAAAAAACAGGGCATTTGATCATTTCCAGACTCTAGTTAAAGGCAAGGGACTCTCTACCCATAAAATGACAAGTGCAGACCTGATTTTCAATGGTTTTGGATTTCATTTTTGAAAAATCAGTATAAAATTCCACAAAAATCACTGTGAATACCTTTCCTATAGGCTAGCTGACTTTAGCCTACCTTTAATTCATAGCTCCTGGAACCATCCTCTCATCCGGTTTGAAATTGTGTATCATTTGTCTAGCAATTATTAAAATTGTATGTGTCAAATTAGCATTAGGGAACCATTTAGCATATTCTATAATCCTCTAAAATAACTTATAAAAGGTTGTAAAGGACCTTATAAAGACTACTGGTCCTTCATCGATCAGCAAGAGGAATCTTTTTAGAAGCACAGTGTGGGAACTACTTTGGCAGTGAAAAAAATTTTTTAAAGGCAGAAGACTATATCTTCCCTTATAAAGCAACCGACATATAAAAGAATTTGGCATGGATTTTCAACTTATAGCCTGAACTATACAGATACTGAAATCCATAAATATGAAATTAGGCGTCTATCTATCTAATTAGACTCAATAAGGCAAAAGTACTTTTAAGTTTGAAAAGTGAAGCCATAGTTTGAAAAATTGTTTAAAAAAAATATTTCTGTTGTCTCACAGTAATTTAATTTCAAATATGTTCTTTAATTTCAAATATGTTCTTGCAATAGAGACAGATTCTATGCTCCCTCCAATTTACCTAAGAATACAAAATTGTTTCTAGCCCATCAATCCATGCCTGGAAAACAAATCAAAAAAAGATAATGAAACAGAGAAGGATCAGGCATGCTCTCTCTGTCTGCAGGGTTTTCACAAGGCTCACGTGAGTAACACTGACCCCCTGAAACACTTGAGCTGAGCATGATCAGGCTGTGCAGAACACAGATAGGTAAGAAAGCAGGAATTGAATACAACAGATCTTCTGGTTGAAGTATTGCTTACATGGAGAAAAAATAAACCAATGAACCATAAAAATTACATTTAACTGCTCAAAGTTAAATATTGAAATATGTGTTTTGACACTTGCCATTTCAGAGCTGCTGCAACTGTAACTAGGGATAACTACAGATATCTGGAACACCCATTCAATTTTGTGTTAACTGCAGATGCTTTTAACTCAGACCAACTATCTTCAACTTCTAATTATGGAGTAAAATTTCTTATTTAAAACATGTAAATCTGTGATTTTGGGCTTGAGCACACAAATACACTTGAACTTCTGACTGCTTCTTCCATGCCAGTGCCTCATATAACTATTTAGTTTGATGTGTTTGAGGTTGGCTTCCCAACTGAAGCATTAACAAATTGCAAGATGGGCAATAAGAGCAGATATAGCTTTTTCTGATCTGAGTCCAAATGACTTTTTCCATTGTCTGTCTGAAAGTTGTCAGTAGTGTTGCATGAAGCAACATAAGTCCAGTGGCTTTTCTGTAAATCGATAAAGAATATTTTAAGTCTTTTAAGATCTTGTGCAAGTCCAAGTTCAGCTGAATTTTCTGAATGCTTCTGTGTGAAGCATTTGATGAAGCGTTTCCTTAGAGGACATTTCTGAAATCCCACTAGTTCTCAGCAAATCAATTCCATGATACCCATGTGATTTAAAGGTAACATACTGAGATGACGTGGGATAGGAAAAAATACACTTAATTATAGTATTTCTGTGAAGTTTAATGCATAGACAATTCTTGGCAGTGAAAAGAAAGCTTAAGGATTTTCACTTCAGCTGTAATAGGACGGATACATGCTTGCAGTATTACAAAAAGCAGCTGAAGCCTGCCAGCCAGACAATGGAGTGAAACCCAGCACATGCTAGCTAACAAAGATGCCTGGTGTGAAGGGATTGTATTAAATGCAAGAACACTTATTATGCAGGTATATTTTCTTCCAGAACAATAAAAAAATATTGCTACACTGCTCTTGGAATTGGAATAAAAACCAAATCTGCCAGGAAAAGAGCTCCAGTTCCCTAAGGAGGCTGTTCATGTTCCAAAATAAAGCAAGTTCTTCTGATATATAGCCATTTTCAGTGATCATAGTTTCCCACTGCTGGAAAGAAACAAGGGTTGGAAAACTCGGCATGTTTCTTTTCTTTGTATCAGTGCTCTTTACACAGTCTCTTATAATCCACAAGTTTAATAAGTTCATTAAATACACCAGGCAATAGAATGACTTAGGTAGCAGCAGGGGGATATTTTTTAACTTACAATACTCCACACAAAATACATGTCAAGCTTTACAACAATTCAGCTATTGCAAGAACCTGCCCTTTAAAAAGTTCTGTGTCAAATGAAGCTTTCTATTTTTCTAGTCGACTTTTTCCAGCCTTCTTAAATTCTGAAGTACACAGTAACTGACATTTGTGAGGTTTCCTCTTTGTTTTCCACATGCTTGACTATCAGAAGGAGCTCAGCTGTTGTTGCAGACACTTACTGTCATTTTGGTGTGCCTGTACATTGACATACGGTGCTTGTCCCTATGCAAAGATTGATCTGGAGAAGAGCCAAACCTAAGATTATGGACTTCCTTAGCAGTTACCCTGGAATAAATGCATTATATAAGTGCGGTGGAGGCATTATTGTGTTACAATGCAGTAAAGTACCCTGTACTGTCAGGGAAAGGATTGCAACAATTAATAGTTCTTTGCCATCTCTAACGACTGTGTAAGATGAGCACAACAAATCTGAAATAGTATAACCAACGCGATAGCAACTACTTCTCTTTTTTTTTTTTTTCTCCCCCCCCCCCCCCCCCAAGGAAAATGCTAGAGTTTGCTGGTTATTAGGCTAAATCCCAAAAGCAGTATTTTGAAGAGAATCTTGATTGGGTCCAGTTTGCTGCAATATTTAACTTATTTGAAACCAAGAAGCTGAAGACAGAGCACTTAAGCATGGAAGAAAAGCTGCAACCATTAAGCAGGGAAGCTAGAGACACACTGCCCCTTTGTATTCCCCATCAATAAACACGTGTGACCACAATCTGCCTCTGCACCCAGTAGTCGCTGTACTTCAAGTTCTACCTTGCACAGTGAAATCCCAACCACATGCAAAGCAGTAGTTTATAAAGAGCTACAAATAGAGAGACCAAATGACAAGTATGATTAAAATGAAATTCAAGAGCCTTATGCTTTTAAACATTAAAGTATATTTTTCTCTTTTCTTTGGCAAGTAGAAAAAATGCAAATTCTGAAAAAGCTGTCAAGAGCACATCCAGAGGCCAAAATGTTTCACGTGCTCATGAGTATGTAATGATCCTTCTTCCCAAGGATTTGAGTTTGAACCCTGAAGCTACAACACTTTGCACGTAGTGTCTTTTCTTTTTTACCCTTATTCTGTCTCTTATATTAGTGATAGCTGCAGGCACGACTTGTTTTCCCTCATTCATTTTCTTTAGTTGTGCCACACGTCATGGTTAGCTTCTTTAATGGAGTGTTCGCAGATGAGGCTGTAAAAATCATTAGCCATGGTTGGCAGATGCTAGGTACTGCTAGGATGCTGTTCCAATAACTTCTTTTCTTTAATTAAAATTCTAAATAAATCATGAGTTTTTGCAAACACAATCCTACAGTACTTGCATATGATGAAAGCTATGCTGACTGCTGGCAGTCTCGATGCAGTTCTTTAGCCTCCTGTTTCTTCTGTGTGTTGTTTTGTCATTTTTTTGTTTTGTTTTCGCTTGGCCTTCACACAAAATCCCCATATGCACTTCTTCAGTGCTTAAAAATCCTTATTGCTGAAGATCAATACCAAGAAAACATCTGTGGCTCTTCTGGGTCCACAAAGAGATTTACTCTGGGTTGGGTGTGTATTATTTTGGTTTTTTTACAAAGGATGCAACTAAAACTCCATGTAAAGAGTAAAAGAAATATCCTATATACAGTTTGTGATATTCTTGTGAAACATAGATGTGGAAGCATTAAATATGCATTGCAGAAGAACATTTATTTGCCATAAAACCTGAATAAATTCAGGTTTTTTGCTCCCTGTTTCTATGGGAACAAGTTCTATTGAATAAACAGTCTTTGAATAATATTTTATTATTTCTAATTGTATTAATTATAATTCAATATGTTACATTAAAATAATGAGAAACTTTAATACTGGTGCAAGCTTTAAAAAATAGGCCAGTTGAGCTTATAATAATTTATGCTGCCTGTAATTTTTAGTTTCCATTGATATGAGAGCCAATTACTGAATGTTTGCATTTGAAATCTTAATGGGGTGATGTTTCATCATGGTATTAAGAAAAGATATGAAATAACCATGATAAAAAAGTAAAAGTTTTATAAAAATAATTTTACTGATGTAATGTGTGGCTAGGGAGCTTTTCTTGCTCACAAAATTCCTGAATTTTCCTATTTTCCTGTTTTCTATGTAACTACCTTACTTGTATAACTAACAACTTACTTACTTGTATAAGTAACTTACTTCCTAAGTAGCAGACAAACATCCAAAATATGATTTTTAATACAAATTAAATGGAGACTGGTATTGCAGCCTAGTCTGTTGGTTAGCCTCTTATGTCTACATAAAATCAATGGAGCCCTCACAGAATGGCTCAAATGGATCAACAGACAGAAATGGGCTCCAAAATGACACTATCATGTAATAGTAAAACTATTTTGAAGTGAATACAGCAGTACTTACCTAAAACTGAATTTGTCAAAAACGATGTAACCAATTGTCCTGGTTTGAGATAAACAGAACCAGTTCTGTTTGATGATTTTTAATTTTCAGCTCAGTCTCTTCTAAGAGGCTGCACTTTCTGAAGTCAGCAGCATGTTTTTGCAGACAGTGTGTGCTACTGGCAGTGATAACACCTGATATTTGCAGTTACTGCCTGGGACTGGGATACAGAAAGGCTCTTGCTTATACTTATTCCTATAGTGACCAAGGCCACTGCTGGCTCTTGTGTGCCATGCTGGAGGTGCTGTGAAGTAAAAAGAGTGGCAAGGATCACAAGGAAGTAAAATGTTGCACCTCCAGTAAGGAACAAACAGGACAGATGACCAACGAGAGGATTCCGTCCCATATACGTCATACTCAGTGTAACGCTGAGGAATCATGGACTTAAGCCTCTTCTTCAACGGGCAGTGTCTGAGGAGGACTCCATCCATTCTTTTGCCTTTGATCCCAATGCTAAGGTCCCGAAATATAAGTCCTCTACGTAGCTCTCCTCTGCTACTGAGCATCGGTGTTGACTGCCATCAGGCAGGAGTCGGGTTCCATATCAGATTTGCATATATTTCTATATAGTTCATTATTTTTATTATTTCCTTACTAATACATTACTTTATTAAAGCTGTTTTAGTTGATTTTGGTTGGTTTTTTTCCAATCCCTAAGTGTCTCTGCCTTATTCCCTTTCCCTTTCCTTTCTGGGGAGGGAGAAGGGTTAGAGAGCATCTGTCAGCATTCAGTGCCTGGCCCAGCACCAATACAAACAGCAAGAAAAACAGCAAGAACAGCAACAAAACAAAAAAATATCTGAAACAAAACAAAACAAAACAAAACAAAACTTTTAAGTGAAGGGAGAACATAATATCATCCTGGAGAAATTAAAATCAACATTAAAAGTTTGCTGGCCCTTTTATGTGTTTCTGCATTGCTGATGATGATTATATTGTTATTGTCGTCACAAATAACTACTTATAAAAATATCAAAAGTCAGGCAAACCTTTGTTTTAAAAATGAAAATCACTTGTAAAAACCTTATTCATCATTGCGCAGTCTGTTCTTAATTGTTTTACAGCAATATCTAAATGTCTTCCTCTTGAATTCCTTTTCATATCAGAAAGTCATGCAAATCATGATGTCAACATAAGTTAAAGATTAAATGATGAGTCAGAAAAAGAAGTAAATTCCTGGCACGTTATGTGTATGTTGTATAAATAGCAAGGGGAAATCTGAACACTATATCAATAGTGTATTATTATTTTATCAAAGGCAACTTAACTACGTAAGCATTCTCGTGACTGCATTTGTTTAGAAAACATTGACCAACAAATTTCTGTTCATGTTCCCCAGTGGTAGAACTCATGATCACAAAAATAGAAATGTATTTTCATATTTTTTGCCTGCTACCACTTGAATCACATAAACCTGTCAGAATTCATTGTCTACGATAGAAATGTTTTGATAAGTTGTGAAAAGCCATTGCAGAAATTTTCATTTAGCAGCTGGAATATCTAATGAATTTGAATAATGTTTATATAACTGCAGAGAGCTACAGGATCAGGAGTCATTTTTATCTCTTACTAAAAGGAATTATTCACTATCCATAAATATTTAAAATATACATACTTGAAAATGTAATATTTTGCATTTGGAAATATGTTGTGTAAACAAGATAAGTCCAGAGAGAAAAAAAATCTGATTATGAGCTTCTTTCTTCTGCTTTATTGTTGCTTGTGATCTGCAGTATAGTTTGAAATGATGGGATTTTTTTTAAGTAGAATGACAGTAGTTCTTTTTCAATATAGCCCTGAGTCTGAGTGAGAAAAACCTTTCTTCTTTTTCTTCTTTTTCTTTTTTTCTTCTTTTTCTTTTTCTTCTTTTTCTTTTTCTTCTTTTTCTTCTTTTTCTTATTACAGAGGAGATATCTCCCCTCATAACACAGACTTTTATTCACATTTTATCCAAAAATAAGTGATTAAAAGATCTTTTATGCCATTTTGTAGGCCTAACACAATTAATTCAATACAGTTACTATAAATTGCATTTGTAATTTGCTCCAGGACCATGTAACTAAAGAAATTACTTACTGGGAAATAACTTATTCAGTAAATCCTAATGGAAAGAAATGGTCTTACAAATCAAAGTTTTAGCTTCGGTGAAGTTTGTAACTGAGGAGGACACTCAAAAAGGAGAAAAGCCACTCAGAAAAGGCACTCAGAAAAGGCATTCATTTTGAAACAATTGAATGAGGCACTTGTCACCACAGCAGGAAAGAAACAGAAAAGCACTTAAAGCCACTGCTTGTACAAGTAATTTATTTTAGCAATCATCTCCAAAGTTATACAGGAAACAAAATGCAAAGGAAATAACTAATGAGAATTCATCAATCTAAACTCCAGCAGTCACTAATTTATAGGGGTGGGATAGGTATTGAAAGTTTGAACAATGCAAAAGGTACAAAACAAAATTCATCAGAAGATGTTTTTTAAACACAGTTACAAATAACTTATGTAAGCACCTTAGCGAGGATGAAACCTTCATGAAGTACAACCCAGGAGGCCAGAAGATGCACATACCCAAGAATTGAAAGCATCTGGTTTTGTCACTGCTTTGACTGAAACAATCCCTTAGTTGAGGGCTTTACCAAGTAACTGGTAATAATCTTAGAAGTTCCAAGGAATTTAGAAAATACTCAATACTCTTTCTATCTTTAAAAGGAAAAAAAAAAGAAAAACAAAACAAACAACAACAGAAAACCAAACTTTCTGGTAACTGCCACTAGTTACATTTATCTTCTTTCTGGTAAAATGCAAACACAGCTAAGTGAGAACCTTATGTGGTATTTTAGAAAGCTGTAAAAAGGAACAGAAGAATTACAGGAAAAACAGCAAGGAAATTTGTCAACAGGAATTAATTTGAGTGAAGTAATAGGGACTAAGGAGAACTGGATAAACAATAGAGTAAGGGGTCAGATGAAGATTAGGCAAGTATTGAGGAAGCAGACACAGACAGTGGAAGGACAGGAAGCAATGAAATAAGTAGTGAAGGGACAGAGTAGCAATGGGCAAGAAATAACCTGCATTTCTCCCTGGTTCTTATGGTTCTGAAGACAGAAATTGAAAACCATACAGAATTCTTCTGTATGCACTTTCGACCTGAACCAGGATATTGAGAAATGGAATGAGAATTCAATGACTAAATATTTCCAGGTAACACAAGTGTGTTGCCAGCTCTTTCACTGCAGTAAGAGCAAGAGTGTATGGCGAGGACCGCTACCAGAGAGCTTACCATCTTTCTGAGCTTCACTTCAAGAGAGAGAATGCAGTGTGCATATTTACCTGTATTAAGAGTGCATTCTTATTGTAGTGAAACTGTAATGAAATTTTTGAGGCAAATTCCTTTTTCTTCCACCATGCTCCATTTCATACCAGAATTACTCTTGCACTGCAGAAACTGGTCGCCTTTTGTAGGAAACCAGAAGACAGAGGTCTGGGGCCCTCCTGCTGGACCCACAGGGGCTCTAGCTGCTAATAGATCCATGGGACCGGACTAGAGCTGGTGTGAAGTAAAACTTCCACAATACCTGTAGGTTGGATGTCATGTCTGCAATACCAACAGTTTTGTTCTTCAGCTTCACTCCTACTCTTCCGTTTCACCAATGTACATAGATATAGTCCTAGAGACACTTGCAGAAACACAGCCTGCGATCTAGAGTCAAACCTGCTGCCCATGTCTTTGCAAGTTAAGATGGTATGCTTTAATTTTGTCAGACTTCAGTTAACTCCTTTGACTTCATAAACCCTCCAGTTTGGAACTTGGTTACATTCATACAACATTAGCTTCAACCGTTCCGATACTTTGAACAACAAAAAGAAGAATCCTTTTCGAAATTGCTGCTGGAAGACTGACGAGCTGTTTTTAAAAGTAGGGTAATGCTGGAACAACTGTTCAGGTAACAAATGTGACTTCGTAAGAGACTCAGGAATGTCTGATTGTACTAGAAGTGATACTGGGAGAACTTATTTAAGTTGATGACGTAATCACATAGCCATACATATTAATGAAACAACAAATGGATAAAATAAACTACAAATGTGAATTTTTCAGTAGAACTAGTTTCATTTCCCTGTCAAAAATAGTCAGATAGAAATTAGAAATATAAACTGTTTCAGCAAATATTTTGAAGAATAATTTAGAAATTCGTAACCAAAAAAAATGATGAAATAATAAAAAAGTAATTGAAATATGATAAATTTGTTTAATTTCATAGCTGCATTGTTAGTAGTATCTGAAACCATGTTCACAGGAGAAATACTTATTTATACTGGGGATAAGTACCTAGTTTAAAAAAGAGAGCAAAAGACACAAAAGAATTAAGTGCATTTGCAGGAGAAAAATACATTTTCAATGCATAATAAAAATAATTCTGGTTTTGTGGTCCATGATGTCAGGACCAAGGCAGACAGTAGATATATATAAATCCTTACACAGTTTTGAGCTTCATAAAGTAATGAATAAATTTAATCAAATATCATGTTAAACATCTCAGGAAAATGACAGCATTTCAGATATCCAAATTTTTACATGTTTAATAATTATTGCACATGCTTTAGAAACTTATTCCCCTTCCTTAGTCCAAACAATTTCAGTTTTGTGCTATAAGCTATCCATGACTCAAAGAGTTCCCCTGTAGTAAAAAGTGTGAAAAAGGGCTACACAAATTTATTTCATTTTAAAGGTAAAAGAAACATTTTTATAACATCTTATAAAAATCACCAAATGACAATATATGATTTAATCAGGAAAAAAACCTGACAGCCATTGCAGGCAGCCATGGGATAAATTCTTTTATACTTAGCAGTGGTTTTCACTTACTACTTCTCACGAGTCACTGACACAATCAAGAATTTCAATTATCATTACAAATCTAAAAATTAAACAAAAACAGAAAGAAGTTCCTCATTTCTACTTTACTGAACACTACTCATTTTAAAGACCAATTTAGGAACTTACCAAGTAGACAGTGCAACTAATGACATGCAAAAATTATCATATTAATAAATTAAGAGAAGATTTTTGTTCTTTGTTTTGCAGTTGCTTTCAGCTCTTCATTTCATGCCATCTCTTCATCTTTGCTGTTCCAGAGTTGTATCAGAGGTTGATTAATAGACCAGACACAAGCTACATAAAATTATTCATTATTTTCACTGACATAAAAGAGAAATATTTTAATCTATTACTTTTATCCTGAAAAGATCCCACTGCACGTTAGTTCTCTACATAAGCAAGTCTGCAGTTGATTGCATATTTCCAGAATCTGGTTTTGATATATTTTTTGAGTATGTATTTTATGTTGGCATAAATACATTTTTAAGAAGAAACTAAAATATTCATTTTAACCTTCCAAACTTATTAAAGAAGGATTTTATTAACATTCAAAACATAGCAAAGAAAAAGTCTAGGTTATAAAAAACATAAGTCTGGGAATGAACATCTCTGCACAAGAAATCATACTCACATCTTGCTACAGTTTTCTGCAGACTCTGGGTGACAGACTCTCATTTAAGTTCTTTCCTTTTTTCCTTGTGTAAAATGTGAATATTGATTCCTCAGAGTGATGCTGGAATGTGCAACTCATCTTATGAAGTACTTTGGAGGATTATTCTAAAGCAAAGAATCTAAATTGAATGCAAGGTCTCTCTCACACACATGTGAAAAGATAAATCATCTTATTTTTAGTTACTTACAGTTCGATCTGACTATTTCTTGATGAAAACACAAGAATAGTTTTGCTTCGAGGTAATTTGGGTTTAAACAGCTTATGACAAGGATTAGAAATTACCCCCTAGTTTTCCATCTGATTACCTTTCACCATCACTCTCATGCATTCATGAGTGCTTTGTCAATTCTTTACTCTCCAGTTTAAAACCTAATAGCTTGATTTCAGTTTTTAAATTGTTTTTAAATTTTGTGGTCTTTACACTATCGTAGCTTTTACCCTTTTCGCCATCAAAATCAAGTGAAAAGAAAGGGGCAAGGCAATGATATGCATATAGAAAAGCAGTTTCACCAATAATGTGAAGAATAAATATGTCGCCAGTTTGTATGCTTTATTTTATATCTCACTTTTAAATGTCTTGTTTTATAAATAGCATCAGCTTGCATATCAAAAAACTGAACACAGCAAGATGCATTAAATTGGTGCCTGTGAGTCTCATATGTATACCTCAGCTTGATTTCTGCAGTGAAAAATGAAAACAACATCAGTAATTGTGCACTGATAAATCTTATCTTATTGAGGTCTTTTCAGATTACACTGAAATATGACTTTGTCCTTTGTCATACCCCACTCTGGTGTCTGCTATGGGAAAAGAGAGCAACGCCAAGGTCTGAGGCAAGGAAGAAAAGACTTCTCTGGTGTTCAAGCCTAGGCAGAGTTCGATTGGTGCATACTGAAAGAAATTAAAGTTCTTCAGATTAACACACTTTTTTTCAATCTGATGTCACCAAAGGAGGCTTCTGGCAGTATCAGACTGTTGGAATCCTTTTTTTTTTTTTTTCAGGAAAGTTTTCAGATAAATTTTGTTTTCCTAACTGTAAAAAATGCTCTCTAACCCAAGGTCAGTGAAAAGAAGAGATCATGCTTGCAAGAATGCATTGCTTTCACCATGTTCCCCATCAGCACAGAGGAGCTTTCCATAATGAGAACAAATTTCTGCATTCTCTTTGCTTAAGTATGTTGGAAAACTAGAGTCATTGCTGTCACACTATTTCATGTGGAGCATTATTGCCCCACCAAAGTGGAAGCTAACAAAATCTTCAGAGAGATGGGTAAACAAAAAATCACATTTTCTTCCTTTTCTGTAAACAATGCTTATCATGAAGAAGAACATCACAACTTGGTATTACAGTTCACTAAGTTGTGTTTTCTTACGAAAAACTGAGGCACATAATGTGTAGATTATAGAAACAGGCTGAGAAAGTTCTTCTTCCCTGTGTTTTCTTACTCATTTGGAATAACAGCAAGAAGAGAGATAGACAAATAGAGAGACAAACAGAAAGATTTTTCTTAATGTTCCTTTCCACATATGCAATTTTAACTCCAGTGGGAATGCAACTGAAATGCCAGGGGAGAGGATATTCCATTATCACATATAGATAAAAAAGTGATTCCACCTATCCTGTCTGGAAAGAACTGTACTATACTAGAAAGAAACTTCAGATGAATAGTGATAGGACAAGAGGAAACAGGTTCAAGTTGCTCCAGGGGAAGTTTAGATTGGATATTAGGAAAAACTTCTTCACTGAAAGGGTGGTGAACCATTGGGATGGGTTGCCAAAGAGGTGGTAGAGTCACCATTCCTGGACATGTTTAAAAACTGGCTGTATGTGGCACTTGAGGAGATGATTTAGTGTTAGGGTGGTGTAGGGCTGTAGATTGGACTTGATGATCTTAAAGGTCCTTTCCAGCCTTTATGATTCTACGATTCTATGTGTAGAGAGTTGGGGGAAGGGTTGGTTTGTTGAATTTTGAAACATGTTTTCCCATTTTAACTTATGATAGTTAAATCTCAATACCATTCTCCTGCTTCAGGAAATGGGAAAATGAGATTTGCAGAGTCATAAAGGTGAAGGCAGGTAGGATGAAATGCAAGAAGGACAGTTGCTTCACTTCCCACAAAATTTTATGAGGTTCTGAAATTTTCAGTGTTTCACACCAGGATAAATAGGGCAAATAGGAACTCTATATAGTTTAACAAAGACAAGTGCAAGGTCCTGCACCTTGGACAGGGTAACAAAAGAGCCCAGAAAAGGATAAGATCTGTGTGGCTGGGGAGAAATCTTGCTGAAAGGGACCTGAGGTACTGGTGGCCAACAAGTTGCACATGAGCCAGCAGCACATTGCTGCAAGAAAAAAGGCAAATTGAATCCTGAGCTGCATCCACAAGGATATTAGCAGAGACGGGGATGTGATCATCCACATCTGGAGTACTGTGTCCCATTTTGGTCCCCGCAATTCAAAAAGAACATGGACAGACTGGAGAAAGTTCAAATGAAGGCCATGAAGATAATGAAAGGGCTGGAGAACCTGTCCTATGAAGGAGTTAGGTGTTTTCACCCTGGAGAAGAAGCAGCTCAGGGACAACCACATCAGAGTTTTCCAGTACTTAAAGGGCAGCTGTAAAGTTGACGGACTCCCTCTTTTCACAAAGAGCCACATGGAGAAGACCTGAGGCAATGGGTACAAGTTGCAGTAGGAGAGGTTTTATCTTGATGTAAGAAAGAAATATTGTACAATAAGAAAAATCTTTCACCTCTCCAGGGACATGGTGGCAACTCCATCACTGGAGGTTTTCAAGACACAACTGGACAGGGTCCGAGATAATCTAATTTAGGTTCCCTTTCCCATAAAATGTTGGACCAGATGACCTTCTGAGTTCCTTTCCAACTTGGGGTGTACTATGATTCCATGATTCTATGATTCTATTCTATAGGAGGGGAAAGCAATCTCTTCTTCACATAATTGGGAGGATGCATAGACAGACAGGCTTCTTTCCAAATAGCCCGATGGTTAGCTTTCTCCTGTATAGTTCTTCAGGGCTAAAATCTTCATATTTGACCTCAGGCTCGGGTAAATTCTGTTTGAAGACTGTGTCTCCTACCCATAGATCATTCACAAGATTGATGTCAATCATCCTCTAGCTTCTATTACTCTACAGACAAGTATTCCATTGACTATAGTAGGAGTCTGGACACCTTGCTTACGCAGACACTTGTGTTTAGACATTTCAACCTCTAACTGAATCCTATCTTGTACATAACTAATGTCAGGTGTCACCAAATTGCTTGGCTTGATCTGTCCTCCAGTTTCTCTTTCAGAAGGGCACATAACCCAGATCCTATCTGCCAGTCCTATGCAGGTGTCTCATCTACCCTAGGGCATTTCAACACATCAAACCCAAAGGGACCAGAGAATCAATTCAGTGTTTGGTGAGCATTTGATTATTAGCTTCCCTACAGCAAATGGGAACAGCATAGCTAATATCCCCAAAGACACCTTATCCCTGAATTGAAATGAGTTATGAATATCAGAATGTCTTACAGTGCAAATTAATATCTTTGATCTGCTTGCAGTCCTTTGACATAACACATCCAAAGGACTTACAAAGAAATGAGGACTAAATATCGGTACATTCTTTCTAGAAAGGTTTCAGGATTCTCCTATATATTCCTATAATGAGTGAGAGTAAGTCATCACATTTCTGTGAAGTAATTAGAATAAATTCCTTCTAATGCATTGTATCAGACTTATTGTGTGGAACAAATATGGCACTGCTAATAGAATGTGTTAGGAACAATGAAAATTCTACCACATAAAAATAAGGTAGTCATCTGAGGTTTTTTATATGTAGACAGAAAGATATAGAAAGATAGATAGATAGATAGATAGATAGATAAACAAACAGACAATTTGATTCTCTTATGAGCCTGAGAATTTGGCACATTTTCTTTCACAATTCTTTCCCTCTATACATACCATAGATGTATATATTTGGCAAAAAAAGAATACAGCACATTGTCCTGTATATAGTAACTTGGGTATTTTAGTCCTCAGTCTACAGCTCAAATTATTAGAACTGAGATATATTTATTTAACTATCAATGTACTAATGTATTTATTGCAGATTTAAAACTTTCTGTAAATTTCAAGGTTAGTCAATGATTTAAAACATGTACGCTTTTAACTCACGATATATAGCAGACTCAAATACTGTACTATCCAAAGCAAATTCTGACTACCTAGAACCCAAGATTTTATTTTCTTTGGGATCTTGTAGAAAGTCAATTTGATAACAGTCTCAAATTTAAAAGCTTCACAAGTTAAAGAACAGATTAAAGTCTAGGGTGAAAGTGAGGGAACATATAAATAAAAGTAAAATCAAAAGGATTCATGAACCATCTAATTAGCTTGGTTTACACTTTCTTCGAAAGCTGAGCAACTAAAAAGCATATAGAAAATAGGTTCACACAGACAGAAATAGGTTTGTGCCATGTAGATTTCTCTTTTTCTCTCTCGCTTTTTTTTTTTTTTGACAGTTTGGCAATCATGTAGTTAGTGCCCCGTCTGTCCTTTCAGTCAGTCAGCTCTGTCAGGGATGTCAGAGCACTGAAATGCCACTCATGTCACGAGATCCATGCTCAGAGCTTTACTTATCTCCCAACTGTCTGCCTATCCTGTTGAATTGACATTGCACATCATTCAGTGTGGTGATGCCAAAACAGCTAGCTTCCAGGAGCAGCACATGCAGCAGCCTGTCACTGTGCTGACTTAGCCCTGACTTATGTCAGTTTTTATCAGCATAAACTAACAAACTGCTCCTTTGGGCTGGTGAGAGAGAGAAACAGTAGGGACACCATGGAAGAGCAGTAGGACTGAGACTATACTGCCAAAGTCTGTATTTCAGCTTGAAAGCTGCTTCCAAAGCCCCCACGTCCACTTGTTCATTTGAGTCACCAAGACTATGCCTGTGGAAAGCAGATACAATCTTTAGCCCACAGTTTCTACCAGGACTCCCAACTTCCCGTTTGTCTTTTACTACTGAAATTTCAGTGGTTGAAATTGCTGGATATTAGTTGCTCAGACCCATCAGAAGTATGTGAAGTGCCCTGCTGCTAGAGGCTGGCAGGTGGTTGCTCATGCTGTTAAATTGCTAAAGGGAAACAGGGCTCTGAACATGAGGTTTGCCTTTCTTACTTGGGCCAGCGATATTGCATAGATTCAAACAAAGCTGTCCAGGACAGGAAATTCATCAATAGGTCTCAGAACATAGCTTTTAGGTCAATGAGTTTTCATACCGATTTTCATAATATTTCTTTCTGAGTTGCACGTTCAAAGATCTACTTGTTTAGTAGTTCTGATTAGAAAGTTTGTTGTTGTATTTCACATCTCAGTACCTTCATGAAGCGTTATTCATACTCATGTAACTCTGGTAAGGTCAGCCCAAGTAAACAATTCTTGATATATTTGGTTTGTTAAAAATGCTTCTAAATTATCCAGAATATTTTACAAGGGCATAGACTTATTTCTGTTATCTGACACAGAAATATTCTGCGTGTACCACAAAAGGCTTTCAAATTATCCACCAGGCTTAGGATGAGTGACGGCTGCCATTCACTTGTTTTTATCTTTGTTATTTATGATAGAAATTAAACAATGCAAGAATAAGTGTGATAAAACTAAGCTCATCTGAGTTTGAGGTCAACAGTGGAGCCTACCTATTTTTCAAAAAAAGGGATCAGGAGATTTATTTTTTTTTAAAGGATACTTTTAAACTGTGCACTGGCCCAGCTGACGAGTGACCTCTCCTTTATGCTGCAGATGTAAGCATGAACAGAATGATAAAGAAAAGTCTTTCAAATGAGTGTGGTCTAAAAAGGGGACACTTTCTGTGTCCAGCCATACTTAGTGACCTCCTTAGTGGCTTCAGCCTGAGACTAGAGCTTTTCCAGACCAGGTAGTCACTCAGGCACATGTTAGGGGTAATTTTGAGTTATATTTCCCACGGTTCTGATGGAGATTCCTTGTCCAGCACTCAATGGTACATCAATGATTTCTGTAATTATTTTATATTGCCCTTAGGTTTTAGTTTGCAGGTTTGCTTGGGGACATCTGGGTTGAGTCCATTCCTCCAAGGCTTCTTTTATCAAAGTTAACATTTAGTACAAAGTGCAGGTCTCTCTTAAACACGTTGAAAATGTCTTATGCCTCCATTTGTTTTTGCTTTTGTTTGGAGGGATGAAGAAAGAAAATTCTCTATTTATATTTTATTGATAACTGCAAAAAAAAAATCAAGCAGAAGCTTTCTGCTTTAGAATATCTTTCTTTTATTCTTTTTTTGGTTGTTGTTTATGATTACTAGGCCTGACTTTCCGTATATATTTGTTTTTCCTTGTTGAGAATTTTACTATTTCTTTTACTTTGAGAGTTTTTTTCTTTCCCTTAACATCAAACAATGTCTAGGTTTGTCTGCTTCAGCTCATAATAGACTTTCACATCATGCTGATGAACTATTTTTCTCTCCTATTCAAAACATTCTTGGATATATTGACAAATATATGTCTGAGAATTTGTCCAAGATTCTCCTCTTTTATCAGAGATGGAATCTTGTAAACACGGTGCAAAAACCTGTGTGAGAGCAGAAGTAGATGATAGAGGTTACATCTGGAAATAAGCATTCTTTCAATGTACTTTAAAAAAACATAAAGTTCATGACACGGCAGACAAGTCATGGTAACTTTCTACATTGTCTTCTCTGATGTACAAATGTGACTTGGTTCCTGGCTATTTATGAATCATATTGTGGGTTAAAAAACTATTCTCACCAAAAAAAAAAGAGATTATTTTTTGACAGTGATTTACAGGCTGGTCATCCCTGTTATTACATCCACAAATTCTTCATGTGCCAATGATGCTCTTTAGTTTATTATTCTCCATCCTACAACATTTAGGGAAAGTGATGGAAAGGTAAGGTAGAAATTTATAAATGTATCTTTTTCTTCTTCATATTACCCATTTTTAAAGTGAAATGCAGGATAATAATCAGATTCCCACATTTCCTGTGGGCTTTGGAAAATGCTAGTCTCAGTCTAGGATGGCTTTGAGTCCTGTCACTCATGACTATAGTATTTCCTATCCTTCCAGTCAGAAAACTCCAAGGTAGTTTATCAGCCTCTGGTCCTGATCTCAGCTCATTTGTGTCCTGGTACAGGCTTTGCACAAACATTCAACTTCATTTTGCAAAGTTAGGAGACTACAGGACGACTAATCAAATAAGTGTGCTTTGCTTACTATATCTTAATGATGTATTCTTAAAATAATGGACTGTGAATTCCCCAGGCTCTGAGTAAAATATCAATCCCAGAAGCAATTAAATAAAATAGACAAGCTTCAATCTGCACTTTATACAGAACACGTCTGCAGTCTGTAGACTGTAGACAGCAGCCTGGGTGAGAATTTTTCAACAAAATGGTTTTTCACTAGAATTTGCCAAAACTAAAATTTCTTATTTTCAGAAACACATCTGCTTCATTGAGAATTTTTCTCAGTAGCTTATGTGTTGGTTATAATCTCAGAGACAAGTTTGTCAGGAAATCAGTTATAGGAAATCTTCCATACAAGTTTTGGACCCTCTCTCCACTGAGAACCCATCCCATTGCAATAGCTGTTTTTTCCATTTCTGGTTGCATCCAAAAGAGAAGTTCTCAAAGATCTAAGGAATGGAAAAACATGAAAACATTTCTCATTTCCCTCTTTCAAAATTTCAAGTAAGCATGCTGAAAACCCCCAAAATATTAACCCATGCAGACAGCCAATAAGTCTTACAGCAGCTTAATTTTTCTAACAATGATACCTCAGGCAAATCAGTTGTGGCAAAGAGAAAACATTAAAGCTATGTAAAATACTCCTCTTTACTTATCTTCTACATCTTCCTCAACTACTACTCCTCCTGAGGGATTCAAAGTCCTAATGTGTTGCAGTTCTACCAACTACTGAAAAGAAATGTTTAATGATGTTTGTGAGACCAATTCTGACAAATTGCTCAGGAATTTCAAACCAAGTAATTAATTCTTTTAACAAAAATATAATAAAGATAGCATATAAGAAAGGTGCATAAAATATTTGTCATTTAGTTCTTTCCATAGATGCTTCTCACTCAGTGAAGAAATCTTTATTTCCTCTTTCAACATGAAGTATATTGACTCTTATGAATCCCTGCTGAAAGTTATCTGGCTTGGCTAACTACTACCCTTTCTATTCCTCAGTTAAATTTTGAAGAAGTGCTTTCAGAAGTTCATGTAGCCATTATCAGTAACTTTGATGCTCTAAACACCACATCCAGAAGTAAAAAACATTAGCCGTGCTATTGACTACCCCACAGATAAAGGTTAATGTTCATTCTTCTATTACTGGCATCTCTCTGCATCATTCAGTGTTTCCATCATGAGACAGAAGTGTCCCATCTAAGGAAGCATTTCAAATTTTGTACAGCATTCTGCTCCATTAGCTTTCATAGCCTAAGCTACTGTATAGATCTGTTTTGTTTGTGGTTGCGTGAGTAAGGATCTATTCTCTCGAGGTGAGAATTCACAATCTTTTCAAAGCAAATACACTCAGTGAGAGAAAGTAAAAAGTTCCAATTTTAGACACCTTGTGAACAAGGATCATTCATCTTTGACTATGTAGATCATTCACTTTTGACTATGTAGAGAACTGATGGGACAGTATAGGCTCAAATTTGAATTTTTGCTAATGTAACATAGTTCTGTTTACCCTTCACATCATACATCTATATCACCCTCACTAAATTAATCATTTTGGTGAAGCTGTTTGAAAATGAATCAAATCAAAATTAACTGTGAGTTAAAGGAAAGCATACAGTTTGCAAAAGGGCACGTTCTCATCTATTTTATAAAGTCATAACTAGTACATTCTCAGTAGGTTACTTAAGAAATTTTGACTTCCCACTGATGGGAACTTTTCGTCATACAGTAATATCCATGGAGAAGCTTTGACTAGGACACTCCGCTATATTTTTCCTTACATAACCTGACTATGTCCCTTGAATGTATTTAGAAGGACTACAACAGCATCATCTTCAAAGTAGAACTCCAGAAACTATAGACAAAGATGAAATCCAGCCGAAAAGTTCATAACTCACCATAAGTCTCAGTCAACTTTGTCTTTTAGCCTCCTTGCAAACTTTCCCGTCATGATCTAGATCTTCAGTCACTGTTCAGCATGGGCATCCCTTAATAAAACAAACAAACAAAAAAACCCAAAATCCAACGCAAGAAACCACACCTGATTTTCCTTTAAAATCTATCATAGTTAACAAGTAAAATGCTGCCATTTGTTAGGTGAACAAAGGAACTTTTTTGGACTAAAAATTCATGGAGCTGATCCAAAGTTGTTAAAAATATTCTTGGGAGACTAAGGAATCAATGCAAGCCCTACTAACCTTACCCTCTGTCTGCAAAACCAACTTCCTTGACCTTCACACTTCTAATAAACACCTAGCAGAACATATGCAAATGTAAAAGATATTTTATCTTTTTTCAACTACAGAAAATTATCCCCTAGGAAAAGGCAGAGGGAAAGAAGAAAAATAACCTGTATAAATTAACAACTCTGAATTATTCATTTTTCTGAGTATTAATAATATTTTCATATGAAATAATGATCCACTGTCCTGAACATTTGAAATAACCCATGAGGTTTTATGATTCAGGAATTACAAGACTGACTGTCCACAAAGAATAGATTTTTAATGTTTATCATTCATATACACCAGAGTATCAGACTTTGCAGATAGTGCTGTTTCTGCCATGTACAGTTCATGGTGTTTTAAACCAAACGATTATTTCAATTCCAGATTATGGAAGCAGTCTCTGATTTCTATTAACAGGAATCAGGAATGAGACTCCTACTCATATCTTCTATACTTTTAGCTCACATCATGAGGCTTGGTGTGATCCTGTTACTCACTGTCAACATCCAAGACTTATATATTTACAGGAAAATGAGTCAGTGATAATGATTTTCAAAGCAAAGTTAATTAAATATAAATGTTATTAAGTAATATGCTTTTCATGAACTCAAAGAATGAAATAATTGAAACTACTAGTAATGATCCAGGTCTAAAATAATGGAAAAAAAATTATGCTGAGCTATCACTCAAAACCAAAAAAACCCAGCCCAGTAACATCAAGATCTAATAACAACACAGAGTATTCTATTTTTCTCCAGTCCTACTGCAGCCAGGACTGAGCTCTTTTTAAAGTCTAAGTTCTTTTTAAACTGCCTCTGCAGCCAGCCAGTTCCACCGCCTGCGCAGGCTCAAGGTGAAGGGTTTTGCTGTCTCTCCCACTCAGCATTCACCACCAAAACGAAGAAGAAAGGACAATGCAGATGTAAATAATGCCCACTTTATTTAGGAACATGAGTTTCAACTGGCTGTACTAGAGAGGTGTAGCATAGATCACAGTGGTTTCTTTTGACCTTCAACCCTTATGCAGCTACCCACATACCAGATACTATATGGCTTCAAACAAGAGAATTAAGTGTTGTGTTTCCTTGAGGCATATAGAAACTACTAAGATAATGAGTAGTGTTAACCTGTTGAAATCATTATTGTTGATATTAAGAAATATATCATTGCTTTTAAAGAACAGATTTAATATAATGTTAACTTGTATAGCACAGTGATAGCTCTAAATACATGTAAATGCCTTCTTGTTATCATTAAATGAACTTCTCTAAAAAAAATTTGGAATTGTTTCCACAACATGATAAAATAGAAGTGCAGTGTCTAGCTGATATGTTACATCATTCTTTAATCTTCAAGCTAAACTATAATATATGTACAGAAAAAAGCAGAATGTGTATGTGCTGACTGAACTGGCCTGTTCAAGGGCCTGTAACATATTATGCATTTAATACATTTAGTTTGATCTTTAATGGCCAGAAAAGAGAAAAACTAGCTAAGTGGATACAAAACTTGCATGAGAATTATGAGTATTATACTGATTTCATTCTGACTGACAGGCTCTGTACTACCCAGAAGACTGTAAAATAAAACCACTTCAGCTCAAGAACTACCTGCTGAGGTATATCATTCAACAAAACATTAAGCAGAAAGGAACAAAATTCTTCAGCATGAAAACTTCAGAATTATCTAAGACAAGTTCAGGACAGAATTTAGCATGGGATGAAAGTGGAAAGACATTAAATGTTACTAACTAACTGAATTTTTCTGCATTAAATAGAAATGAAATATTTAGTTGCTGTTGTAAATGTAGCCCATCAAGTTAAGAAATTATTTAAGTTTTATTCTCTCAGAAAATACTCTACTTTATTGAAATGGAGGCTGAAGTTACAAATCTATCTACAGAGCTACTGTGTTTCTTAAAAAGATGAGCCAGAAAGAAGCTCAGTCACCATGCTGCAGAGCAGATTGTATTGCCCACTTTCAGAAATGACAGTGATGCAGAAGGCAGGACTGCAGAAAGAACAGCCAGTGCAAACAGAGGCAAAGGAACGGAAAGGTATGGTGGGGACATTGCCTTCAAAGAAAAGACTTCAAGAAATTTGCTAATTGATTAATTTTTATCGATATTTTAGAATTAGTTTACTTCATTGTTTACATTAATTTCATTAATTTCTTTAACACAGAACCAAAAACTGGCCAATAGCACAGAGCTGGGAGGATAACCTATTCAAGGGATAACTGGAATAACACCTTGGAAGAACTGGATGACCTTGAAACATGACGAAACAGAAATGTAAAATAAAGTACAAGGTCCTGCATTGAAGAAATAACAGGAAATTCTATGGGATGTTGTAAGTGCGTGAGCTAGAACTGAAGAAGGAAAAATAGGTACCTTAGCTAATCACAGCAAGACCAATAACTAGGAAAGAGAAGCAGCTGTGAAAAATATGATTAAAAGGTGTTTCAGACAAGCTGCTTCTAGTTCAACTAGGTAAATTTAAATGTTATACGTGCATCACAATGTAATAAAAATATAGATTTCACCACATATATTTAGATATAAGGAACTCAGACAAGAGTAGTAGTAGAGAAAAAGTACTGGCGTGCTCAGTGCAATGACTAGGTTTAGATTAAATTGGCTTGTTTTCAGTCAAGTAAAATGAAGACCAGGAGGAATTTATCTACAAGTCTGGGGTAAGCAACTGAGGAAAAAGAATGCTTTAATTTAGAGTATAAAAAACATGTAACAGGATGAAAGGTGTTATTAAGAGATCAGAAAAAAATCTAGTTTCTACCCTGTCAGGCAGTGAAATCTGGAACAGCCTTTTTACAGGCTGTCGTGGTTTAACCTGACAGGTGGCTAAACACCACACAGCTGCTGGCTCACTCCCTCTACTCCCCCACAGTGAGATGGGAGAGAGAAATGGGGAAAACAAAGCAAAGTTCATAGACTGAGATAAAGATAGTCTAATAGAACAGAAAAAGGGGGAAATATTTTATTAATTTTATTATTAATAATAATAATAATTCTCTATCTCTGTGCCTCTATTATCCTTCAATTTTGATTATGTTTAATTCAATTAATTTGTACTATTATAATTAAATTATAGAAAGCTGTAGACTTACAGAAATCAAGAGGAAGTTAACTTTATGGGTAGAAGACTTTCTTTTCTTCTTTGACATTTGTCAGCCTGGCAGAAGGAGAGGAGGGTGGCATGAGTCCTTAGTGTTATGCTAGAACGTACCTCTGACGCTTCAGCCTCCAGGTGACGTCCTGTAAGGCAAGTTACTCAGTGCCATTTATATAAAATTGCTTATTGTAAGTGTATTTTCATGTGCAACAATTCAAATGTGTTTTCATTAAAAACATGAACACCCCATAAAATCAGATTATTTTTAGGGAGCAAATGAAAAGCAGACAGCTATTTATAGAGGCAAAGGAGCAAGCAACAGAGGGGCAAATCCCAGCTTGAATGTTAAGTCAGTATTTACTCGTATAACGGTTCCCAGAGTGAAGGGCTGTATATAGAGAAACTCTGCTTCACCACACAGCTCAGAGATCAATGGCAATAGGGCTGCATGCACAGTGAGATCTGAACATCATTATAGCTCAGGTTCTCATTTTTTCCTTAAATAAAGTGGTTTTCTCTTGTACTAAGAGCCAGACTTATTCAAATTAGTCCCACTTGCAGCAACATATACTACCTGACAGATAGTTTTATAGAAACATTGTTCCCACCGAGATTTTATCTATTTGTCGTATAGTTTCAGTCATCTCTCAACCATATCAATTAACATTAAGATATATCTCTTCTTAGATAAACATAAATATTTTGTCATCCTCTCAAGTGTTAGGGCTGTACCAGCCACTAAACACTGACAGATGCTCTCTATTCTCTCTCCCTTCCCAAACAGGAAGGGAAAGGTAATAAGGCAGAAAGACTTACTGATTGGAAAATAAAACTAAAACAGCTTTAATAAAACACTATTAGTCCTAATAAAAAATCATTAAAATAATGAATTATATACAAATATATCTAAAACTGATATCAAACTCATCTACTCCAACCTGCTATCAGCCACTGATGCTGCGGAGCAGGTGGTGCCGGGGAAGTCCCAGGCTCAGCAGCAGAGGAGAGCTGGACCCGGGAGCTGGATTCAGGAACTTTGGATCAAGATCAAAGGCAGAAGATCAGATGGAGTCCTCCTCAGATGTTGGCCATTGAAGAAGAGCGCTTAATCCTTGTGATCCCTTAGTTTTATACTAAATCTGATGTATATAGAATAGAATACTCTTGTTGGTCATCTGTCCTGTCTGTTCCTCACTAGAGGAACACCACTCAGGACTCCCTTGGATGGAATATAAGACTGTGGTCAGGGGATGTAGGGAGTCAACTAGGAAAGCTAAGGCTTCCTTGGAATTAAACCTTGCAAGAGAGGTCAAGGACAACAGATAATGCTTCTTCAAATACTTTGCAGATAAAACTAACACTAGAGACAATGTAGGCCCACTGCTGAATGAGGTGGGTGCCCTGGTGACAGAGGATACAGAGAAGGTATAGTTACTGAGTGCCTTCTTTGCCTCTGTCTATACTGCTGGAGACTATCCTCAGGAGCCCCAGAGCCCTCAGGTGCCAGAGGAAGTCAGGACAAAGGAGGAGTTTGCCTTGGTTGATGAGGACTGGGTTAGGGATCAGTTAGGCAATCTGAACATGTATAAATCCACGGGCCCTGATGGGATGCCCTCACGGGTGCTGAGTGAGCTGGCCCAAGTCATTGCTAGGCCACTCTCCATCATCTTTGGTAAGTTGTGGGCAACAGGAGTGGTGCCTGAGGACTGTAGGAAAGCAAATGTCACTCCAATCTTCGAAAAGGGCAAGGAGGACACTGGTAACTACAGACCAGGTGGACAGTTGATGGCAGTGCAGTGGATGTGATTTATCTGACTTCATTAAAACATTTGACACCACAGCATCCTCGAAGCTAAACTGAGGAGGTGTACTCTGGATGATCGGGTGTTGAGGTGGATTGTGAACTGGTTGAAGGAAATAAGTCAGAGAGTTGTGGTCAATGGGGCAGAGTCTAGTTGGAGGCCTGTATCTAGTGGAGTCCCTCAGGGATCAGTACTGAGACCAGTGCTGTTCAATATCAATATCAATGACCTGGATGAGAGAACAGAGAGCACTGTCAGCATGTTTGCTGATGACACAAAACTGAGACGAGTGGCTGACACACCAGAAGGCTGTGCTGCCGTTCAGTGAGACCTAGATAGGCTGGACGGGGAGAAGTTTTATGAAATACAACAAGGACAAATGTAGAATTCTTGCATTTGGGAAAGAACAACCCCATGTACCAGTACAGGTTGGGGACTGACCTGTTGGTGAACAACGTAGGGGAAAGGGACCTGGGGGTCCTGGTGGACAGCAGGATGACCATAAGCCAGCAATGTGCCCTCGTGGCCAAGAAGGCCAAGAGCATCCTGGGATGTATTAGAATGAGTGTGGCTAGTAGGTCAAGAGAGGTCCTCCTGCCCCTCTACTCTGCCCTGGTGAGGCCACATCTGGAATATTGTGTCCAGTTCTGGGGCCCTCAGTTCAAGAGAGACAGGGAACTGCTTGAGAGAGTCCAGCACAGAGCCACAAAGATGATTTAGGGAGTGGAACGTCTCCCTTATGAGGAAAGGCTGAAGGAGCTGGGTCTCTTTAGCTTGGAGGATGCTGAGGGGTGACCTCATTAATGTTTATAAATATGTCAAGGGGGAGTGTCACGAGGACGAAGCCAGGCTCTTTTCAGTGATGTCCAGTGGTAGGACAATGGGCAATGGGTGCAAGCTGGAGCATAGGAGGTTCCATCAAAACATTAGGAAAAACTTTTTCACTGTGAGGGTGACAAAGCACTGGAACAGGCTGCACAGGGAGGATGTGGAGTCTCCTTCTCTGGAGACATTAGAAATCTACCTGGACGCGTTTCTGTGTGACCTACCATAGGTGTTCCTGCTCTGGCAGGGGGCTTGGACTAGATGATCTTTTGAGGTCTCTTCCAACCCCTAACGTTTTGTGATTCTGTGATTCTCTGAGATGCAACCTTTTATTTTCTTGTGACCACTTTTACTTCCCAGCACCCCAGTGTGGCACACAAGACCCAGCAGTAGACTTGGTCACTATAGGAGTAAGTATCAGCAAGAGCCTTTCTGCATCCCAGTCCCAGGCAGTAACTGTGAACATCAGGTGTTATCACTGCCAGTACCACACACTGTGTGCAAAACATGCTACTAACTTCAGGAAGCACAGTGTCCTAGAAGAGACTTAGCTGAAAAGTGAAAATCACTGAACAGAATTGGTTCACACCAGGACAAATCCTTATATCGATGTTTACTATCACATTACTATGCTTGCATTATTATTAAATTTTACTATACTATTTCGTTATTACTAAGAAGCAACTTAAATAAACAATCTATTTTGTTATGGCTTTATTTTCCCACTTCATCAGCAAACCATATCACTTCTCATTCAGGTGAGTGGGTTAACTTCTGTGTATCAACATAGCTAAAATACAATTAATTTAGAGTAAGTGAACTTTTTAAGCCTAAACTCTTCTTTACATATTTCTGCTAAGCTAGAGCAATAGGATCATCGCTGCACAACGCTGAGGAATATACATGTTCGTCCTCAAAGTTTTCTCATATATTGATGTTTGTCTAATCCACTGAAGCTATTATAGTAATTTTTGCACTGATACATTAGTGATGACAGAAACAGAAGAAGTAGTTGAGCAGTAGTTAATGGAATTAATAATTTTGCTAATTAGAAAGGCGCATCTGTGACATGCAGAGGGAATTACAGCAGTTAGGTTTAAGATGAAGCTTGTGAATATAATTCCCTAGGAAAGGCATTATAAAACATACCCTTTTGACAATCAGAGGTTTAGTATAGAAGGTTTCTACTTACCAAACAGAAACAAGAATGCGGGAAGATCATTGCGGCTTCATTGCACTTTCAGAAATAAAACATGATGAAGTACAAAACAAAAAGACCCTGGACAAAGGACACATTTACCTGTATAAAGTACTTTTAAGCATCTGTCAGTGAAATAAGATGTAAATGCAAATATTATAATTCAGTATGAAGAATTTGCAACACCCTCATGATCCACTTGCAGACAGTAGAAAAGAGTGATAATGACATAAAGTAAAAAGCATAAAAAGTATGTAAAATCTGAACATTTTCTTCTTTTTTACACTGTCCTAGCATCAAATCCAGTATTTAGATGGGGTATTCAGAAAGACTTTGGAAAAACACTGAAAATGTGTTTAGAAATATAATCAATTCCTAAATGGCAATTATGGTATATCTGAACTTGTTAAAGTGATGTGGACCACTAACAAACTGAAAGAGATTTAGTGAGCAGCCAATGAGCACTGCACATTCATACAGCTCTTTGACTACTGCACTCAAGCACTCATTTACAATTCCTACATCCAAAAGGACATAAGTGGAAATTTTATGCATCCTGAAATCATATAGTGACACTTCATTGAAAATAATAATTAAATTTATATAGGTTAATAAATAAGGAGCATAGGCTTAGAGAACAGGGTTTTTTCTCAGATGAACATGTCTGCCTTATGATGTGCAAAAGCAGTTACTTGAGAAATCACACAAGAAAGAATATGTTTTGAAACTAGTGAGCATTCGATCTATTTCAGTATTCTGAAAAGTTGACTCCTGTGGACTTGGATAGTGATAGCATCATCTGAATTGAAAACAGCTAAAAACCATGACAAATAGGAATGATGAAAAGAAATGTATCAATTTGTGATAGCTCAGCCTCAGTGCTCACATAGATAAGATTAAATCAGTATGTTAGACTGAAAGATAGACATATTCAAACCAAGAGAGATGCAGTTGGTAACAATGCAATATTTTTACCAGCATATCACTTGAACAAATCAGTACCCTAATCTTTGTCCTAAAAAAGCAATGTCCTGCTTTCTGAGTAGAGCTTAGATACTAGAACTACTCGCAACAGTCCCATCAACTTGAAATGACATCTATATCTGCACCAGATTGCCAGAAGAATGTGCTTTAAGACACTCAAACGATCCTAAATTTGAATGGAAAGGATACAAAACCAGTCTGTTTTGTTCATTCTTGCAGCTTAATGGCATTGCTACAAAGGCACTTAAGAAAGAATAATGTTGTTCATGAAAGATTGCTTATCATCAAAAAAAGTCATGTAGAAAAAGTAAGGTTTGAATTGATGCAAAACTTCTCTTTTTTTGATTGGATGAAAGTAAGGTTTCTTATTTATACATCAATAATCATGTGTTCTGTTCAGACTGATATTAAATATGTCAAAAGTAAATATTATCAAAATATTATTATATATCTCTTGCTAATTTTTTTAATTGTCCTAGTGCAAGTCTCATGTTTTCATTAGATTAACTCTCTCATAATCTTCTATGTACCATGAAAGTTTGTTGGCAGAGATGGACATGCAAGTTAGTTATTTAGATAAAATAGTTTAAGATGTAACCATAGTGTTCAGACCTCTTTGGTGCTAAAGATGATACGCCGTCAACACAAAGAAAGTCATTGTTCAGCAGTATCAGCAAGGACTATTCTAAAATATCCATGTGCAACCAACCAAGATATCCACTGGAGTCGATTCTGTTGATGACAGAACATTTTCAGAAACAGTACATTGAATATCTTCTCCATATACTGAAGCTACTGCTACTAACACTGAACATTTCCTTACTAATTTGAATAGCCACACTGATGTAGAAAAGACTACCCACAGGAAGGAAGAATACTGCAAGAAAAGTCTGTCTAATACCTAGAGGAGATACAGATTTCCCAAATGTTTTGTTACTTCATTTGTTAAGTGTCTAATTCCTTTGGGTACCCATGTACAGATAACCTTATTCAAGAGAATAATGATTCAGGAGAAATTTACAGAGGAGGGAGTAGTAACAGGGCTCTGGCTGACTGTGAGCTCAGCTTTGTGCACTACTTGCTAGGCCTTATTGCGTCTTCCAAAAAGAAACTGTACTGCCAAAAGCCAAAAAACATATACACCTACTTCCTCCTATATTTCAAAATGTATGTCAATATACTGACTCTTCTTTGCATAACAGGTAATACAAAAGCAAGTGCAGTTGCACCACTGTCAAAGTTTCACACAGTGGCTGTCCTTTTTTCTACATAAGCTTCCGGTTTATGCATTATTCATTCTAAAAAAAAAAAAAAATCTTTAAAATAAACACAAAGATTCCTATCCTTACAAAGTATTTGAGTAGTTGTGATGACAGGAAGTCACAGAGGAAGAACTAAGCAACTCTAAAGTATTGTGCTTTGGAGGGAGATCCTGTTAGAATGTGAAATTCCAGTCCTATAAAAACTAAAATTTAAGGAGTTTTTATTTCAGTGTACTCCACCTTTTATCAAATCAGATTGATATATTTTCTTTACAGAAAAAGACCGAAATATCATTTTATGGTGATTTAACTGCTTTGTTATGACAAAGTTTTGATTGAATGTTATCCATACAACTTCAATAAAATCCAGTGTAATACATACTATTAGATATGTTAAATAAAATATAATTACTGAAGTATATAGTTGTACTGTATATACTGTGATGGGAAATTACAGGTTAAAAATAGGGAGCAACAGTTTACAAACTTAGTAAATCATAATCAAAAAAATCACCAATTAAAGCATTAGAAAGAGCTGGGAAAGCTTCTAACAGTGAGAAATACAAGACTTTGGAGATCTAGATAATCCTTTTACATTTGTCTGACTGTGGGACAAGCCATTCAGTCCTCTCAGCTATAAGATGTATATATTGATTCTGACAAATTCCACCTCCTACAATAGAAAATCTTTCTGTAAGGTCAAAGAAAAAGCAGGCCCAGTGTTTGACATAACCTGAAAATACTCCAAAATTGGAAATACTGAAACATTAAAAGAAAGAAAAAAAATCCTTGGATTTAGACTCCTCAGATGACATATTTCTAAGTTGCATAGACTATTATTAGCTGTGTTCTGCTTTCTGAATGTGGAGGAAGAAGAAAAATGCTGGAAGATAATCATTGTGCAAGAGCAGTCTAAAGAATTCATTAACTAGTTTTAAAAAAATGAGAAGTTTCATGGTTGAGAAATGTAATTTCCCAAAAGCTGAATATTTTTTTTACTTTATGTAGTGTTAAATTCTAGTTTTATACCAAATATATAATCTTCTAGGTGATTAGAAAAATGACCCACAAAGAAACCATACTAGTGACAGTACAACCAGCCTCATTTGTTGTAATTTTGCTACATCAGTAAAACCAGTAAACCATAAAAGACCATAACTGTAGCCTAACTGGAACTTGGGTACAGAAAACATTATTCTTTTTCTTTCCAATCTCATTTATACTTGCCTTAGCACCTTTGTTTTCCAGTAATGATTGTCTTTTAGATCATGTTTGTCGCTTTCCTAGAATTATCTATGAAGAAATGACACCTCATATGTTTGTCTTTACTAGATTTAAGTCCACCACTAACCTGCCCGGATGGGTCTGAGGACACATCAATGGAAATTCAGCAGCATTACTGAGACCCTAAGAGTCTCCACTGTGTCTGTTTCTCTTTTTTCTTTTCGTGGTCAAAGCTTCCCTTGCAACCATCTAATTAGATAGTTGGTTTTCTGAGAAGGAACTTTCTTGCTTATAAATAAAATGTGAGGGTTCCCTCTGGCATCCGGGCAGAGAGACAGACACATCCAAAGCTGATCTGCCCCATCTGAACATAGGCTGGGATGAGTCACTATGTGAAGCTGTCAATCTTTTCACTGACTATTATTTATCCTGCCAGCTTTGACGAGGAGTTAAGATTACGTGAGATATACATCATCCTTAATGTCTAGGCTGCTCAATGGCCAGTTCCCATACAAGGGGTAAAAACACTTTCCTAGATACACTGCAGTTGCTATAATTTTTGTGGTGCTTTGCAAATGAGAAAACATACAGAGTGTTTCCTCGATCAGAGCCACAGAATCACAGAACCATCAGAGTTGGAAGGTACCTCCATAGATCATCTAGACCAATTGAAAATTATTGTGGATAACACATACTTTTGCCAGCTTCCTTCTCTCTTGTGAAACAGAGCTCTCTAGCTAACAGTAAAACTTCAAAAAGTTTTGCATTTATTTTCAGTTTAGATAAGCACACTGATATTCGAATAATCTTTACAAAAATTTATCCAACCCTTTGAAGGCTGAATTCAGATCTCCCTTGCACTGATTTGACCTTGCATCACACCTACCAAATTCAGCAGCTCTACTTCTGACTTACGCTGCAATAGATGATATTCAGACCTCTGAAGTCCTCAAATGAAAATAGATTCAATACAAGAACAACTTGTCTTTCAAGATTCCCAACACTTCCAAACCTAGCTGGAAATTTCTCAACAGCAACATCTCTCAAGGTACCTTGGCATTTCCAGTGTTGGCTAGCTCCCAGAAATTCAAGGGCTATAAAAATGAGAAAGGGAAAATGCATTGAAACATTTCAGAAACTCCATGAAGTCTGTATCACATCTGGAAATTGGGTCGTTTTTGCAAGAACACCTAAGGATAAGACAGAGTGAACAGAGTGGTTTAAATTCCCGACTGATTCTCTGTCCCTGATTCTATTCCTGTACTCAAGTTTCTCTTCAGTCTATTGCTGAGTGCAGAATTATGTTTCATTTCATTTCCATAGTGACTTAACGACCAGAGTTTAGCTCCTTGCTTTCAAAAATGCTTTTATGCAGTGGAGAAATGAAAGGTACTAAAATAAAATCATGCCATATTCTTTAAATCTGTCCACTTATATTATGTCAAGGACTTGACCAGTCCTTCACATAATGTTCAAGAGATGACAGCAAGGAGTTCCCACTGTGCAAACCACAAATCTGAAGAAGCTAGGTTGCGTTATGTTTCTCAGCAGATTCACAGTTTATTTCTTGTCAAGTATTTATGTGAAAGATAGAACATCAGCTCTTGATAATCAACCAGATTTTCACATACATTTTTTTCCAGATTATGTCTCTAGTAAACAGATAAAAATAAATGTTGAGCAGTATTTTTTCTCCCATTTATATTTTCAATGTAAAAACATTTTATTATAACTGCATAAGCAAAAGGGGAAAAAAACTGTTTTCACCAAGTTTATATGAAACTCATGATTAACGAATTCAATTTTCATTCAGTCTCCTTGAATATTTTCCATCTTTTATGTCTATCACTGAACCCAGACTTCAGACTCATGTTTGCATGATCCACGGCCCAGTTCAGAACCATTTTTGCAGAAGAAACACTATCTTACCAGTGAAAACAACTTGAATGAATACTTACTTTCCTTTTATGCATTTGGAAACAATAATTACAGAATTTGTTCCACTGTCTTAAATTACAGATCTAAAGCTTTTTCCAGTCCAGGTCATGTTGTGCCAGTCCTTTCATTCCCTGATGGTAATTTCCACCTCCTTCTTTTGATTTGTCACTGGAGTTTATCTTACCACATGGCCAGTCAGTTTTAGGTTTGGTCAAAAACTGATGGTAATAATAATAATACCAATACTAATAAACAATCTTATAATATAATCTGTGATGCATACCATATAATATATAACATTGCCACTCGTACTATGTATGATATATAATATATAGTATATTATATATAATACTAAACAGTAATTACCATAATAATATATGTATATATTCCAAACAAATGAACCATAAAACGCAAGACAAATTGTGTAAGCAAATTTTATTTTAAACATTTATTTCCGCTTATTAACCACAAAATTGTAACCAACTTAACCTTGGTACAAAAATAAAGAAATTACATTGTTTCCTACACTGTCTTTTTTTAAGAAATTATTTAATTGAGTGAAAAATATCATTCTCCTGGCCCTCTGTCTAGATCTAGAAGAAGCAAACCAGAAAGAGATGCATTTTGAACCTGCATTAGGAACCTATCATCCCTCATCCTCACCCCCAAAATTCAGATTACTAATCTGATCTCTGGCTATAGGGTTGCAAGTTTATCTCAAAAGCTGGGAGAATAGAACTAATGTTACACAGGAAAGAGAAATACAATATGTAATTACACACAGGAAAACTCTTAAGAAATCATATATCACACACACTAGCACCATTATATCACTAGGCTCCCTAGTAATATCTCTTATCAGAACAAACATCGTGTATTCTGCACAGAAAGGCAGCCTTTAAAGCATGTTTGCCAAAATCATCCTTCCATGAGCTTTGCAGCAACTGACGTTGGTGAACCTTAGGCTCAGAAAGAAAAGTGAAAAGGTAACTAAGGACTGTTAGCTAAAGGCTAAAGAAAACAGAGTGGATTTCAATTTACAGAATAGTCAGTAAATTGTTGTTGGGTTGCAGAGCTGGGTTGGTGAGTTTTTTTGTTTGCCTAAGACATAGGTGCTGAAATCAGTTCACTCAGAATTAAAAGATGAGAAAAAGTTTCTATGCTTCCACTTTTAGCAACTTCACTCTCTTGTCTTCTTATTAAAGAAGATGAACTAAATCCCCAGTTATTTTGAGGACAGCAGAATAACCACTTTCAAGCACAAGAATTAAGTTGGCATAAAATTTTTATGAATAGTCTATATAAAAGATCTTTGCCTGTGCTTCTTGTTATAACTGAGAATAATATTTAAATTTTTGACTCATTAAAACTGCTGCTTGTTTTGGATGAATGATCAAGTGCCCATATGTGTTTAAAAGTCCATTCTGCTGCCCCAATTTTTTTTCTGTTTTGCAGCCAAACAAAATAACCAAAAGAGACCAACTATTCCAGCTGGCATGTTCTGAGTGCTGACAGATTTTGCTGAGAGGAGACATCTCAGGACCTGGACTAAATTGTCATGTTCCAAGTATAATTTCAAACCACACTCAAGTATCTCCAAACTAATATGAGACCTCTATTTCATCTTTCGGATCTTCACAATGTGGAAACGATTTTGCTCCCGAAACTTGCAGTGGCATGTTCATCAAGCCACCCATTTCTCTCTCTCAGTTTTACCATAAACTCTTTTATTTTCCCATTAAGAAAATATAATTGTGAAGTCAGCTACTTCTACAGCTATTTTTCATTTTCCCATGATCAATTCCCAATCTTCATCCTTCAGATCTTCCTGGCGTGCTGTCACTCCTTATCTTTCATGCGAACTCTGCGGTTCTCACTCCTCGTTACAAAACCAAGTTCCTCAGCACCTTTTGCACAGCTCAGATCTTGCCTGAATTTCTTCTTGATTTTCATGCCATAGGCCTCAAGTAGCACACTAGGAATTATCTCACAATATTAATTCTTTGCCACCTGACTCTGGCTTTCCTGAAAGCCTTGTAGAGCTGTCAAACTCTCTGGGAAGAAGAGATACAACCTACAGCATTCTGGCATGAGGACACCAGAAGGGGAGATGACGTAATTGAAGAACAACATCTTCCAGGCCTGCAGAGCAATTAGCATGCAATAGCATTGAAGGCAAGACATTATAACAAGAATTGTTATTCCACTGTGAAGAGTAAAAGGCTGATGGCTGCAATGAGCCTTCAGCCTCTTCCTTCCCCCAGCTCAGACTCAAGCATCCCTTTCCCCCTCACCAGTATTTCTCTTGTTCCCCCAACAAGCCTCCTCTTCTTCCAAAACAGAATTTGCATCCTATTGCCACTGTTGACACAGTTTAGATTTAGTGAATCCCTATTCCAGCATTTCCAGTCCTTCATTTATCTTGTCTTTCTGGAGATGTGACCGCATGAAAGTACTTGTCCCTCTACAAAATTGAGAGAAACAAAGTCTGCTGTGTATGTTAGAACAGCCTCTTGAGGACAAGGAAAAGGGGACTCAGACTCTCCATGGGTCAATAGTGTTTCTGCAGCCAGGAGACAGAAAATACTGTTAAGGAGGGAGCAAGGTAAAGCTGCATGGTTTTGAAGGCAAGGAGGATAATTTATCACCTTATCACAAATTTTGTGCCCATTAGAGGGAGGGCAGCCACAATCCTTGTGTCCCTTCTTTCAAAGCTAAAGCAACATTGCTGTACCTATGAAAGCTTCACAGTTCAGCCACAAGGAAAGGTTTCACATTTATCTTATTGCTTCAGTTAAGCAATGCTGATTTTAAAACTTCAGTGAGAAGAGCTGCCTGGCTGCTTTAGCAGGTTAAACTCACAATAGATGAAGGAATGAAAGGTCTCATACAGATTATGGATTTAAATATAAACAAGAGTTAAAAAGCATGCTTCTACACAGAAAAATCACATTACAACATAGATTTTCTTTTAAGCCATGACTGACAGGAGACGCCAGCTAACTCCCTGTCACAATGGGAAACATCATATTCCAACACAGAAAAATATTTCCCAATACCCTCTGGCATACAACTGCAGTTTAAAGGGCAAGAGATCCTCGGCTGCTTTCCTAACCATGAAAACGGGGTGGTGATGTTCCTATCTAACTATAAGTGATTGCTTCAGCTCTGTAAAAATGTCTCAATATTTTATGTGTCTTACTTAAAATGATCTTTTTTTTTTTTCCCTCCCACAGTCACAAAAAAGTCTCATAAATCAAATTTTATAGTCTCTTACTTTTAAAGTTTTTTAGAACAAAAGAAAATCTTAGTTTCAAAACGTGTCAGGATTTTGTCAGCTCTTGAGCTCTTCCAGGTGGCAATACTGAGGCTACCTCTACCTTTTCAGCAAATCTATCAGGGTTATTTGTAGGTGGTCCATTTGTTTGCAGTTTTGTGGCTTTATTATGGCTAGGCATTGGAAGGTAATCCCTAGGTGTCCTCCTCCCTTCTTCCTATGCGGCCATCACAGGCCACCTTGAGAAACAACTGATGACAAGCACCAACAGCTTTGGACATAAGCCAAATACGTAGTTGTCTTGTCTGAAAAATGATAGATTTTGCTGTAATCTTTGCCTAGGTGTTGTCTTGTCTAAATGTTGAACTAGGAGAATTGTAGGATGGAATCATAGGAGGTACCTGCCCCTGTATGAACTCATCATTTGCGACACAGTACTGTGAGGTACCAACTACTTGGCATAAAGGGAGAAGGAATAGAACAGGGCTTTTTCCTTGGCCACCCTTTACCTCCCTAGCAAAAATTTCAGATCTATCAATTTCATACTTTTCTTTCACTTTATTTTGCCTACAAAGCTGACAAGCCTTGAGTCAACTCTTCTAACAATTTGATATACATTTATATAGCATCTTAACCTATGGAAGAGTGAAAGAATATTGCAATAAAAATTAACAAGCAAAACTGAACAGAACATCAGGTGGTGATCCCAGTGAGAGCAACACATTATGTCAGGAAGGAAAGACAGTATGTCACAATTATCCCAGTTGATGGTAGATTTCTAGAAAACAATTCTCATTACTGGCAAAATCAGTAGGAAAGAAGAAATGCAAGCTGGCACATGCTGAATTTTACATGAAATGAAAAGTAATACTTGTTTAAAACACTGAGTAAGGTATTTATGTTCAGGAGAAAACTGTTTTGAGAATTTTCCTAACAGAGCATATAAGAAGATTAGATTAAAAAAGAACCAGTTTTTCACACAACCAAAAAACCAAATTTCATTGCTTAATTTCCTTAAACAGAACCTCCTCAAACTGTGCTGGATTTTAGGACACATTCCTGACCAGAGTCATAGTACTCTTCATCTCCCAGTACCAAACTATACTATCATATATTCTGGGCGCTTTTTTGCCATTGGCTGATACAGTTGTCAATTTATTTATTTAAATTTTAATTTACCAATAAAATAGAAAAAATAAATAGAAGGAAAAAGTATCCTAATGCACATTCTATGAAGTTTGGCAAATTATCTTGTCATTTTCAAAAACTAACAATTTCAGTGGTAAAATGTTGCTTGGTAATAAGTCCGTACAAAAATCTATAAACATACCAGCTGTTCCTAACAAAACCTGCAAGCAAAATTAGCACTTCAATACAATTTTAGCAGCTGCAACCTCTAGGCTATAGCTGAATTGATGACCAAATATAGTTATGTACTTTTTATATTAACTGGAAAAGGGAGGCTTCTGGCACTGTATTTGCAGTCTGAACGGAAAGTAAGAAGGCACACAAAGGTTGGCGTTTCTGAAGACGTGAATCACAGAATCACGAAATGGTTGAGGCTGGAAGGGACTTCTGGATTGGGACTTCTGGTCCAACCCCTCTGATTAAATAGGGCCACCTACATCCACTTGCCAAGGACCATGTCTAGACAGTTTTTTAATATCTATAAGGTTGGAGATTTCACAGCATCTCCAAGCAACCTGTGCCAGTGTTCAGTCATCCTGACACTAAAAGAAGTGTCCTTATGTTCAAAGGGATTGTGTTCCAGTATGTGTCCACTGCCCCTGGTCCTGTCACTGGGCACCACTGAAAAGAGCCTGTCTTTGTCCTCCCTGTGCTGTCTCTTCAGGTATTTATACACCTGTTCAGAGCTGGACCCAGTACTGCAGATGTGGCCTTACCAGTGCTAAGTAGAGCATCACCTCCCTCAACCTGCTGACAGTACTTTAACGCAGCCAAGGATACCATTTGCCTTTTTTGCTGCAAGGGCACATCGCTGGCTCGTGTTCAATTGCTTGTCCACCAGAACCCCCAAGGCCCCCACCAGGACTCCTAGGACCCCTAGGTCTTTTTCTGTCAAGTTTCTTTCGAGCTGGCTGGCCCTCTGCGTATCCTGGTGCAGGGGGTTGTTCTTCTCCAGGAAAAGTCAGTCTTGCAGGCAGTGCTAGTGTGAATTCAGTAGAAATAGCATTTATCCAGAGACTCTTAATTGAGGTGCAGTTCTCATGGCATTGCATACTTTGTAGGAGTGTATCAGGGGACACTGACACATTCTGCTGAGGCTCTGCTATTTACTTCTGAGGAAAAGATATCACAGACAAAGAAACAGAAATTTACATTTCACACTAAGACAACCACCTGTTTCTACATCAGAAAGGAAGGGAGACAAGTAAGCACTCTGGCAGTCAGTCACTGAAGGACTTGGAACTCAATATAGAAGTGCCACTTTCCAACAATCCTTATTTTTTAATCAAAATCTACATTCACAATAAGGTATACTGTGCTTGTGTCCATTACAGACTTCAGGTAAAACCTGCTTTCATACTAGATTCCTGTAGTAAAGTATTCTCATTAACACACACTTTTGGTTGCATTGGAGCACTGGCAATAATTATCAAGGGATGGGTCTATCAGGCTGTCTAGGGTTTCTTGTAAATGAAGCACAAACCTCACCTGAAATTCCTACCTAGAGGCATACTTAAATTTTTTTTCCATGGCAAATTGAAATCTAGTAATGTGTAAGCTTTTGGAAGATACTTATTTTTCCTTCTCTTCTTCCAGCTCAACAAATTACCTGGGGACACAGCAAGTCTGCAAAACACAGTAATCAGTTGAATCGGTTAGTTTTATACATAAATTCCACATTGCCATTCTGCTAACACTTCCGTGTAGTTGTAGCTCATGTCCAACTCCCTAAAAGTACAGCACCAAGTCAGATACAATCTGCAGAGAAAAAAACAAAACAAAACAGGGGACCAGGAAAATACCAAGGCAAATTTTATAGCCTCTTGCAGACCCCAAAATGCTATCCTTTGCTACCACCCTGTCCTTCCTTTGCCAACTAAAGCTATGTCTATTAAAATGTCAGAGTATTCACAGAACTAAAACTGCTGAGCTAAATCTAAGGATTTCCACAAAACTCAACTGCTCATGTGCATAGGTTTTCATACGACTGCAGATGCACAACATCTACTAAACACAAGAGTGAATTTCTTTGGAGACATGTAAATGGCAGCAAATAGAATTGTCTTTCAGCTTTTTTATGTTACTCAGGATCCAGAAAGGATAAACAGATGATTTGCCATGTTAGCAAAGGACTACATGTCTCAATCTAGAGGGAATCCATCGGTGCCGCTTCCCTCAAGATTTCTTGTCAGCGTTTCTCCCTCCAACTCAGCCTGCTTCATTTTATCCCTCTCTAGGGCTCCATTCAGTCATGGAATACTAGATCCTCACATTTATTTAGATTCTCAGTTTCCTGTGAAAACAAATGGCAAGCTGGTACTTAATATCTCTGAGGGGCTGGCTCTTAAAGTCTGAATGTCCATTTGCTAACCAAGAGAAATGTAAGCAAGCATCCCAGTGGGAAATAGCAAATATTTAGCAGCAAACAGAAGAACAACTATATTTTACTAAGATTTCTCCCCTTAATTAATTGATGTTAGTCTTTAATTTTCACTTCACAATAGCTAAACAAGCAGAACTAAATACCCTTTTTTATCATAATGAATTCAGCTATCCAAGCATCCATCTACAGACAGATAACTTTAGCAGGGAAATGATTCAAAAATTCTTTCAAAAAGCTAAGCAAAAGACATAGTCCTTGGTGCAAAACAGTTAATTTTCTTGGGTTTTTTAATATACAGCACATAAAGCAATTATTGCAACAATTTTACTGGAACTATTCTAGAAAAAAAAATCATCAAATAAAACAATTTTATTGTTCAGATACAATAACAACTTACTGAGACAACAGTGAAAGAGAACCTGGTTTCTCTTACTGACGCGCTAAAGCCCTCTTAAAATACTAAGCAAGGAAAGAAGGATGAAAAGTTGAGATTATGAACCACTTTTAATACAAATGTACACTGTTGTCTGACATGTTAGTTGTCAGGATTCCATGAAGAAATGCCATCAACAAATTTCACAACACATATAGGCCACACTTACCTGTACCACCAAGAAGACAAGTACCCAATGAATTTGCTAGCAAATAATAGGCTTAGCTGAAAGTCTTGCAAACTGACAACAAAAGCTTTACAAATGGCTTTTAAAATTACTTTAGGCAGATGTTCATCCCTAACTAGATTCTTATTAAGCAGAGTATCAAATAATATCCATCTAGGAATGTGGCCTGTGTTACTCCAAATGCTAACAACATTACAGAGGAAGTCCTCATTCCCTGCTCTGCTACTTCATGTTTCAATTGACTAAACATATGCCAAGGCAATCGCATCAACAAAATCATATATCACCTATCAATCAATATCATTACTGAAATATAATAGATCAAAGTCCGCTATAATTTTAGCAATTTGTTGTTGGGTTTTGCAGGCATGTCACATTCACCTGACTGTATATTTGGGAGAGAAAAATATATATTAAATCACCCTGCAAAAGGATTCACAGGAAATAACTGCAAATAAAAAACATCCTACATCTACGTCATTTGAAATAAAAAAATGCCAAGATGGTGGTGCATTTAGTGTCTCAAAGGTTGCTGGAATAGGAAAAAGCCATGCATGAATAAAGAGGGAAACATGCTACAGGGAAAAGCAATAGGATCTTTTAGTACTTAGGCCAGTGGAACTTAATCAAGAGACCGTGCTACTTTTACCCATTTTACAAAACATCACCTGAGAATTTAGGTTTTAAGAGGTGTGCATATTGCAGGAAAGAAATTAAATAGAAGTTGCTATCATACTCTTGGCTAAATAAATTACTTCTCTGTCAGGCTTGACAAAGTGATAGTATAAATAACTTCCAAGGATAATTTGCTAACATTTGGCTAGCTGGCTTGATTCAGCAATTGGCACTGATAACCCAGTCTGATTCTCAGAAGAGTAATGGCATTGTTTAATTCTTAATTCCCACTGTAGAAAATTGCAACCTATTGTAAGAACCAATGATTTACCATGGTAACATATATCACCAATGTACACATTGCGGAATCTCACAGTGACTATCTGTATCATTATCTCAGAATGTGTAGACCTGTATAAAATACAGTGGAGGAAATGGAGCCAAAATGTCAGTTCAAAACATCCCAAAGAAAGCAAAACCACAAAATGAATCTTTTTCATAAATCCTAATTATAGTCTTCATGGCCTGATGCTGGGATATAATCAAAATCTGTGATTTGTATAGACCCTTGCTAGTTGCCCTTTTACTTCTCATGTATATTAAAAACGCAGCTCAGTCATGGAAAAAGTCCCTCTCCACGTGAAAGTGTAAAGATTGCTACTGCTGTAATTTTGGCAACAACTTGCTTGTCCAAAGGAGATGGCTGTCCTGCAGCACCAGTTTCAAGTATTTTATACACTTATTGTCACATGTTTGATTTCTGCCCTGCTTTACCTATTTACCTGTCATTCTCCCCATTTTGAAATTTAAATCTTTCCCAGCTGCTGCTGTGGCTGCTTTATCTACCATGGCCTATAAAACTGAGCATGATAAATAGCACCCTCATGGCCAGGCATGCCTCAGGGAGAAGAAAGACCCAAACAACTGTAATTTGATTTATTTAATGCCCTTCTTATTCACAACTGCCAACTTAAATGCCTCATGTTCATATGCATTGTTGACTACCTTGCAGTAGCCCTTGTTTGATTACATGCTAGCTGAATCACACTCTCTCAAAAGTATCCAACAGCAGCAGATAAAAATATTTCTATCAATACAGAATTTTCCTGGGAGAAGAGTTTATATTATTTAAGAACTGAAACAGAATGCAAAAAAAAAAAAAAAATCAACCACCTGTTGCACAAGAGCCTTTTTTTCCCTCCTATTCACACTGAAGAGAAGGGTGGCCCAAAAAGCAGAGGAACAGAGGCATGAGACAAGCATTTGATCTCACAAAGGTGCCTTATCAGCACTGGTAGCAAAAGAAACATTTTGCAGCATCCTCTGCAAGGTTTAAAGTCTCAATCACCTAAGTATAGTGACAATAGATTCGGTAACTCAGTCCGAACAATCACATCATTACCATCTCTGTCCTAACTAACAAGACTATGAAAAAGGAAGACAAGGGTGACCTTCAAACAACCTTGCTAAAATTCTCAAGGCTCTTATTCAGGTATAATCCTCATTGTTGAATGTACCTTAGGGGATATTACAGTCTGAGTTTCATTTTTGAAATCTAAAAAATAGTAGTATGTAAAGATGACATTTAGAACAGAGCAAAATTTTGACTTTTTAATGAGTATCAAGAAGCTCCATCTACTCTCTTTTAGACTTTTTCTGTCTTCCTTCTCCTAATGCTACGGAGCTTGAGGAGGGTGAGCCCTCAAGTTGTTTCAAGAATAAGTTGTCAGCACTACCATGAACAAGGAAAAATGAACTATACGATTTCTGTATGTACACATTGTATATATTAATAAAACCCTTACCCAAGGGTTTTATACTTCATATGTTATTCACCTCATGAAAGCGTAGTGGAAAAAAGAATGAAAAATGACAGATGCTAGATACTCAGCCTCTAAGACAATGAAGGTATTGTAAAGATAGTGTAGAATAAAATAGCATAGAACAGCAGAAGGCTGTGACTTTTGAATGAGAAGGAGCTAAATATGAAAATAACCAGATCTTGATGTAATAGGTGGTGGAACTGCTACTGGTGCTAAATGTAACCTATATTACATATAAAATCTAAGACTACTATTTTTACAATTCCCAAAAACTGTTGGATGTTTTCGAGGACAAATAGAAAGATAGGGACCATGACCTGAATGGTTCTGAGAGACTTGGATAGACGATAGTGATGATGACCAACAGCATCAGGGGGATAAACAGGAGAATGTTCATAGAATCATAGAATCATTCATGTTGGAAAAGACCCTTGGGATCATTGAGCCAAATCATTAACTCTACTCTACAAAATTAACCCCTAAACCGTATCCCCCAACACCACATCTAAGTGACCTTTAAACACATCAAGGGATGGTGACTCAACCACCTCACTGAGCAGCCTATTCCCATGTCTGCCTAATTTTTCTGTGAAAAAAAAATTCCCAATATCCAATCTAAACCTACCCTGTTGCAGTTTGAAGCCATTCGCTCTTGTTCTATCACTAGATACCTGTGAGAAGAGACCAGAACCAACCTCGCTACAATGTCCTTCCAGGTAGTTGTAGGGAGTGATGAGGTCTCCCCTCAGCCTCCTCTTCTTCAAACTAAACAGCCCAAGCTCTTTCAATCGCTCTTTGTAAGATTTATTCTCCAGGCCTTTCACCAGCTTTGTTGCCCTCCTCTGCACTCACTCCAGCATCTCGATATCTCTCTTGTACTGACATATCCAAAACTGGACATGTTAATGGAGTAACATAGCTGGGCTAGTAGACATCACAAAAGGCAAGAAATTTAAGATGTTAACTTTGCTGTGTTACATAGCCTATATACACTACATAAATCACACCATGCTACCATCCACAATTCACAAAGGAAAAAGAAGCTCAGATGAAGTTTTTGCCCAATTTAGCTAAACAAGTTCACTTTTGAACTCAGTGGAAGTGTAGAAATGCATGCATTGACTTGTTCCATACAAAGAGATGTGATAAACCAGATCTGGTGATAGAACTTAATTTGCAAAGACAAAACTTAATGGGAATCAATGGACACGAAATACAAATTCTATTGATAGGTTGAATACTGTTTTTTAAGGGTCCTCAAATTAATTCTTGAACCCATCTTTCTTTTTTTTTAGGTTTCTACATTAGGTGAAATTGTCTAGAAACACCTTCATGAAGAAAAAATCTGTTAGATAAACACTTCAGCAGAAAACAAGATACACTTCAGCAGAAAACGAGAAGACACACTTGCTGTCGGAGGAGAGTATTCATCCACTACCTACTAACCAGGCCAAAAAATCTCACATCTCAAATGAAGTGTATGGTCTCAGTTACCAATCTCTTGAGTGCTGGATGCTGGAGGTAACTTCAGATGTGCATGGTACAGGCACACCTACACACTAGCAGAAGCAGAACCTAAGTCTATTGTTTACATCATATGAATGGATTTAAGTTTTAGTAATGTCTTTGTGATGATGGTGAAAACATGACATTCTGCACAAATTACTTCAGACAAACAGCAGTCATTAGTATTTCAGAAATTCCAGAGAGTATGTCTATTACAAGGATAAAGCTACAAAATAATGTTATTAAAGAAAAGCTGCAGTTACAGGGATAAAAATGTACAGCTGACTGAAAAAAAGTTCAACAGCTAATATAAAGGCATTAGCAGAAATTCTGTTATAATCTGGCTAAAAAGGCTGGTTAAAAAAATTACAGGAGTATTTGAATACCATGAATACCACCTAAAGGAGATTATTGCTATGCTATTGTAATTACAGAAGAAACCAGCTTTTCAAATAAGCCCACAGAAACCTATTTCACAACAGGTAAACAGAATTATATAAAAGTCTTTCAAGCTATGAGAATATAAAACTTTATAAGCAAAATACAAAGATGAGAGGGAGAAGATGGGACTGAGAACAGAAGGAAAAAAAGCCAACTTTAGTGTCTGCCACAGGAAATAATAAGCAGATCTAGGTACTATGCAAAATAACAGAACTGCAATTCGCATAAATAAAAAAACATTACTTGCCAGTTTCCTCCTTTTATCTCATTTTATTCACAACCTCCAGTTCATCTGACCTCTATTTGCTTCAACTGCACTTAAATTCAAAACCCACTTCCTTACAATTTAATTTCTCCATTACAGCAGTCTTGAGTACATTTATGCACTTGTGGAAAACTGGTACATCAGAGCTTTAGGTCATTCATAATTTTTCCCCAAAACAATAATAACCATAACAAACGCATAATTTTTCTACTTAAATCCTAAATGGGAAGCAGGCAGAGAAAATGTGGAGCAGAACTTGGCTATTAGTTAATTGCTTCAAATATCTATAGCAAAAGTAACAGAAATGACGAGGACGTGGGCACTGTCTACAAAACCTCATGAGCTGGTAATGGACAACAGAACACTTGATTTGAGCACTCATCTCAACCTGCTGAAAACCCAGTCTAGTTTTCTTCCCTCCCCTGAAATGATTGAATCCACACCATCAAGCACAGGAAAGGGACAGTTTCCAACGTCTCCTGCTGAGTATGTTCCACCTTTGTCCAAGGTAATTAAATATTCGCTGAGCCATAGAAAGGAATGATGCTGTAATCTAGTGGCTGCAGCAATGCAGCACACTCCTATTCCCAGTCCCTGCACCATGAATATGAAGCACATTGCAAAGCAGAACAGCATCGACAGACAGTGCTGAGTGCTGCCCATCCATCAGTGCCCTGGAAGATGGTGCTTAGGGTGCAGTCTGGAGCAGCAACTGAGATGGTGAATTAAAACTGAGACGGCTCACTTCTCTATAAAGTGGTCTAACTATAGCATATCTCATTACCTGAAGGAATATTTAAACATCTGTTATGAAGCAAAACAGCACCAACATGAAATAAATACACTCACCCCTTTCAGTCATGCATGGTCTGTAGCACGATGCCTCAAAAATTCTCATCGTAAGGAAGATTAAAACCCCTAATCTACTAGGAAAAAAAGGGGAGAACAGCTAGATGAAAATATTTGGCAAATTCGAAACAAATTCTAGAATAATTTCAAGCAATTTAGCTACTCAGAGTCATTTAGTTCCATTCTAATATAAATTTGCAGTACAATTCCTGTTCTTAGTGGATCTTATATAAAAGAAATCATTTAATTCATTTAATTATAGAATAAAAATAATTAACAATTAACTTAAATTTTGAAATCGTGAACAAAATTAATAATTCAAAGTGATGATGTATTTTATGTAAATCTAACTGCTAAACCAAGATTTTTATTATATTTGTTATATTTATTATATTTTGTTATGTTCTTGATGTTAGTTGTTTTATTGTGGGGAAAAAAAATAGAAATAAAAAGCGACATACACAGCTTCAATAATGACCACAAATAGTGGGTTTTTTTAAAAAAATACCTTGAGCCTACATAGATGCCCATTATGCTGTTGAGCGAACGTGCTGATATTTTCTCAACAAACACTAACTTTTCAGCCTTGCTTCCACTAGTTCATATTACTGGGTCTCCACAGTGAATACTAAAGAGGACAAATGTAGAAAAGGATGCTAAAAAAAAGGAAAAAATAAAGAATTGTATTACTCATTCTTTAATTTCTTGTGATAATGATGTTGAATCATTCCTTTGAAATCACTATGGTGGTAGCTATTTAAAAGAAAATCCAGCAGATTAGAATCTTGATGTGTTATTTCTAACTCCTTTCAAAAAAGAGATGACAAAGTTTGGGAAGGTCATCTTTGCAACATACTGTGCTGCTTCTAGGGTGCTAATACAATTGCTATAGGAACAAGGGAAAATTACAAACCCAATAAAGTTCCCAAAGAAGCAAATTAGAGAGACATGAAATAACAGATAACCATCCTTGCATTTTTGCTGTCATTAATGATGCACAAATGACCCCGTGGGTTCACATGGGTTTAAAATAAAAATAAAGGCCTTTTCAGTCACTTTCAGGGAGCTACATCTTGTTTTTTTACAAGCCTGAATTATGCTTACCTAACTAGAGAACTAGAATAAGTCAGATTAAGCGACAACCTAGGCAAGATCCAAATCTGTTCTTCAAATTTGACTTTTCAGAACATTTACAAATCGTTAAATGTTAAATGCTGTGTGTTTTAGAATTTCCCACACTGTACAAGAGGAACAAGAAAATCTGGTTATTCTTATGGCTCTTTCTCTATGTTTGTGGATTATAAAAAAAATCTAGTTGGTACAATTTTCAAAATGCTATTCTTATATCAATGTCAGTGAGAGCTGACTGGAATGGAAGCTCTGTTTCTACGGTAGTTCCAATTTATTAGGAGTGTTCCCAAGAAAAATGGTGTTATTTTACAAATACAGAGCTTATACCACTCACTATGAAATTAAATTCTGAATTGTAAAATAAAGAAAGGAAACAAAATAATAGTTTTTCATAGCTATGCCATATACTACAGTATTGCAAAATTTATACAACAGTGATAGCAGAATTTAGTCTATTTAATTACTTTTTTTAAAAAAAAGACAAGTCAAAGTCTAATTTGAATATTCAGAATGATAATTTCTTTTAAAACAAGTTTGTTCACATTAATATAAAATGTAAAGATCCTGAATTATCAAAATCACTTTAGAAATGGGACTTGGCTGTCACTATGAAAAGGAAAGCTTTTTAGTAATTGTTCAATTATACTCAAATCAGGGAAACAAGAATTAGGAAAAAAACTGAAAATATTGCAATACTTTTTTTATAAACCAGAAGTGTAATTGCATCTGAGTTAACACGTAGCCTATTCTAAACAGGACAATGCAGAATTAGGTGGGATTCAAAGAAGCTAAAAATAATAGAAATTTCTGACTATTATCAGATAACATTGAAAGTGCACTTTATTTTTTCCTAATGGCATATGATAACAATTACATAGCAAGACAAGTAAGAAGCAATAAGTGTAACAGGGAAAACATATATAAACATAGACTTAACTTGAACAAACCATTAACAGGGGTATAAGCATCATGAAAAAGGGACAAAATCCATCCCTTCATAGTATTCCCAAGTAAACTCATTCTATAATCAAAAACTAGTGTATTTTATGCCTTACCAACATATTTTTAAAGCTGCCTGTATTGAGAAGCAATCCAAAATTCACTACCATTGCAGCAACTGGTCCATTCTATGTGCTTAGAGAGACAGGTTAGACAATGATCTATGACTGGGTCTGATTGTCCCTGTATTGTGATTAGTCCGTGGTAACATCCCAAATGCTGTAATAAGCATAAAGAATTTCTGTAGTGCTGCATATTTTTATATATATTCCTGAGTCTTATTTTACTTTACCCAAAAAGCAAGTTCATTCAGTAGCTTGTTCCAGTGATGTTTCCTAATTTTAACATTACAGAAATCATGTTACACGTGATACCATGAAAGCAGCTCGCTGTGAGGAACTAGGAACCACTAATCTCAAAGTTTTAAGTAAACATCCTGTGAAAGAGACATTTTGTTTCAACTTTCTCTGCTCTTGACCCAAGTGCCATTTTCCAGTCCTTGCTGGAAAATTGCTATAAAAGCTGCCAAATCACCGAAATATTCTAAATCAAAAGTTGGGGCAGATTCCAGTTGGCAGCCTGTGTCTAGTGGGGTCCCTCAGAGGTCAGTACTGGGGCCGGTGTTGTTCAACATATTCATTAATGATCTGGACGAAGGAGTAGAGAGCATTGTCAGCAAGTTTGCTGATGA